>NW_026126832.1:0-272185 GCF_943737965.1 Phodopus roborovskii | reverse complement strand
CTCATCCTTTCTGGCATAAATGCCTGTGCCCTTTCTTTGATGAGAGTGGAATGTTCCGGCTCTCGTGTTCTGGGAATGGGAAGTGTGAACATCACCTGTGTTGGAGGGCCTGCTCCAATTTGCTTTTGGTAGATCTGAGATGTCTAGTGATCTCCAGGAGGGAAATAGAGAGCACACCAGCGTCCCTTCTCATGTGAGATCTGGATGATCTGTGGTGTCCCTTAGAGATTGAATGATCGATCTTCTCTTCAGGAGCATCTTTGTAGCCTGTTGGCTTTTGGAGACAGATATCTGTATAGTTTTTTTTTAATGAAGAGGAATGTTTCCAGCCCTCATTTTCTGAATGGTAAGTGTGAACATCTGCTGTGTTGGAGGGGCCTGTTCCAATTTGCTTTTTTGGTAGATCTGGAATGTTCAGTGATCCCTGGAGGACACTGGAGACCTTTGGAGAGTACTCTTGAGGTCCTGAGGACTTGAAGCCTCCATGGGCAGAAGAAGTAGTGAGGATCTCTTTGGATTCAGTTTTGGCCCCTCCCAACTCTTTGTCAGAAATGGAAACTTTGCCCTGTTTTTGGAAGAATGGCGAAGAGTTTCAAGCCCTCTTCTTCTGGTGGGACAAATTTGAGACATGCTTCTTTGGAAGCATGTTTTGATTTTGTTTTCCTTCGATTTAGAATGTATGGACATTCCTCGTGGAGAGAATGTCTTCAGAATCTTCTTTAATAGGGGATGTAGATCTGCAGCTCAAGTCTGATGATGTTGGGCATGGCACAATTATTTGAGGAATAGGACTTAAGTCCCTCTTTGCATACCTGGAAAGATTCATGCCTAAGTTTGGAAGAAGAGGTACCTCTTAAACCATCAAACTCTAAAAAGGGAATATTTGGTTAAAACTTCAGGAAATGGGACATGTCTCAATAGACTTTTGGAGAACTGGAAAGTCTGGCCCTTAGTTTGTGTTAAGGGGGATGTCTTCTGTATCCTTCATGTGACAGAAGAGGCATAAAGTCTTCCGGAAACTCCCACTAAAATGAGGGTCCCACATTTCTTTTTTACATAGCACAGGTTCTAGAGGCTCTTAGGCTGTTTGGTGTGTTTCTAGAGTATCATGGAGAGATGCTGATTGACCCAGATTCTCTTGGTCAGATACCAAAGTGCCTGCAGCACCTTGGTCAGATTCCCAAATTCCCAGAGCCCTGGCAGAGACACAAAGGATTCTAGAGTCTCTGACACTAGACTCTGAAGATTTAGAAGCCTTTTGTTAGGATTGGCAAAGGTTGTGATGTCTCTGAAGCAAGTGAACAAGGTTGCAGTGGCTGAACTGTAGGATCTGGAAATCCTACATCAGCTTGGGATTGTGGTGAAATTTCTACAATCCCATGGGTTGAAGATGGTGTTTCTAGAGTGTTTTGAGTACATGGCAATGTTCCTAAAGTACCCTGGTTAGATTCAAATCTCCAAGATCTCCTGGATCATATGATGACCCCACAAAAGGGCCTACACTCTCTTGGGATGACAAGGAAGTATCTTTAGTCCCTTGTGCAGATGGTGAATGGCCAAGAGGTCCTTGTGCTGATATGGGCAGCCCTAGAGCTTCTTGTGCATGCAATAAACTTACTGAACAGCTTTGCTGAGATTTTGCGTCTCCTTGTACACTTGAAGATATTTTCAGACAACCTTGTTCTGATGGGGTGGGTACAGCAGACCCAGGTACAGATGGCGTGGGTCTCAGAGACCCTTGATCAGGTGTATAAGGTTCCGGAGATTTCTCTGGTGACACTGATGACCCTAAAATTTCTTTTTCGGATATAGAAGGTGCCACAGAATGTTGGGCAGATATTGAAGGGCCCAAAGACCCTGGTATAGATGGCAAAGGATTTCCAAGTTCCCGGGGAAGTGTCTGATACATTACAAGTCTCGTTGGAAGATGGCAAGTTTTCTGATATCTCTGCCATAAGGAAGGAAGGTTGTAGAATCTGCCCTGATGGAGGCAGATGTCCTAGAGAATCTTGGACAGATGATGAAGTTCTATAATCGTATGGGTGAAAATGTTATTTCTAGAGAACTTTGGGTGGATGGTGATGTTCCTAGTGTCCCCTGAGTAGATTCAGAAAGTCCAAGATCTCCTGGATCAGATGATGACTGTCTAAAGGCCATTGGTGCAAACAAGGGCCTGGAGACTTTTGAGATGACAAGGAAGTATTGGGAGACCCTTGACCAGAAGGTGAATGTCCAAGAGGTTCTAGTGATGGTATAGACAGCCCCAGAGCCCCTTGGGTAGACGATGTATTTCCTAAATATATTTTCTGAGGTGGTGACTCTTGTCGAGTAACCTTTTCACCTGAAGACCCCTCCTGTAAACCTTGGTCTGTTAGTGAATGCTTTAAAGGCCCCATTTGAGATGGGGCAGATTTCACAGACCCTTGGTCAGATGGAGAATGTTCCAGCGTTTCCTTGGAAAGTGATAGTGATGGTAGTGTCATTTGTTCAGAATTAGAAGAACCCACAGCACCTTGGGCTGATGGTGAAAGTTTCAATTCCTCTATGATAGAGGCGAAAAATTCTAGAGTCATAGAGACATATTTTAAAATGTTGTAAATCTCTTGGTAAGATGGCAAAGATTCGCTGTCTCTGGTTCCACTTGGGAAGGACCCCGAGGCCCCTCCAAAGGAGCCTGAATTCCTAGAACATGTTGAACAGATGGTGCAGATTCTACAGACCCTTGGGCAGATGATGGTGTTACTCTAGCACCTTGGATAGTATGTGATGTTTCTAGAGTACTTTCTGAAGACTGGGGAAAGCCTAAAATCTCCTGGAGCAGATGGTGACTGTGCTAAAGTCTTTTGGGTCAAAGAAGGGCCAAGATTCTCTTGGGAAGATGTGGAAGTTTCTGGAGGCTCTTGATCAGATTTTGAATTTCCTACAAACTCTTGTGATCATGGCGAAATTCTCAGAGCCATTTGGGTAGATAGTGAATGTCCTAAACACTTTTGCTGAGGTGATGAAGGTTCTTGAGAGCCTTGGGCAGATATAGACAATTCTGGACACAATAGGGCTGATGAAGAAGATGTCAAGGTCCCTGGAACAGATGGAGTAGGTCCCCATGAACCTTTAGAAGAAGGAGAAAATTGAAGAGTTTCCTGGAGAGATGTTGATGATCCTTGAAACTTTTGGTCAGAATCATAAGGGCAGACAGCACCTTGGCCAGATATAGAATGTCCCAGATTTCCTGGCAGGGATGGCAAAGTTCCTAGAGTCCTTGATGAAGATTCTGCAATTTTAAAAGCCACTTGGGGAGGGTGGCAATTTTACTGATGCCTTTGGAGTGCATTGGGAAGGTCCCTGATACGCTAGGGAATGAGGCTGGTGTTGCAGAGCACCTTGCACGTGTAATGAAGCTTCTACACTTGCCTGGACAGAAGATGATATTTCTAGACTAACTTGGGAAGATGGCAAAGTTCCCAGCATTCCCTGGGCAGAGGGAGAAAGTCCATCTCCCTAAACAGATGGCAACTGTGCTACAGACTCTTGACTATAGGTGTGGCCTACCACTTTGTGAGAAGATGTAGAAGTTTCTCGAGACCCCTGGGCAAATGACAGATGTCCTGGAGACCCTTGTGCTGATGTAGACAAGCACACAACTCCGTGAGTAGATGGTGAATTTCCTTCATACCCCTCCTGAGGGGGTGATTGTTTCAGAGTCACTTTTGTAGGTGTGGACACATTTTGCCACACTTGTTCACGTAAGGAATTAGAAGCTGGTCTAAGTTTGGTAGTTCCCAGATACTCTTGGGAATATGAAGAATGTTCCAGAGAAAACTGGGGACTCTGTGAAGATTCTAGATACTTCTGTGAAGATGTGGATTGTCCTGAATTATTTTCAAAGGATAGGAAAGGGCCCCCAGCATCTTGGAGTGCAGAAGTGAAACATCCTGAAGCCCCAGAAGAACATTGCAAAGTTTGTACAGGCCAGGAGGTAGAAAGGGCAGTTTTGAAATCCCCTTTGGAAGATGGCAATACTTTTTATTCCCCCTGGACAATTTGGGAAGGTCCCTGAGTTTCCAGTGGAGGAGACCTGAGTTCTAGATCATCTTGGGAATATGGCAAAGATTCTGTATCCCCTGGCCTAGCTCGTGGAAATTCCATAGCCCCTTGGGTAGCTGTCAATGTTCCTGAAACATCGTGGGCAGACAGTGTTCTCAGAGACTGTGAGACAGGTAGAGACCCTGCTAAATCCACCTGGGCAGATGGAGAAGATCCTAGAGAGACTGGAGTAGATGGTGAAACTCCTAAATCCCCTCTTTAAGAATTGGAAACACCTAGATTGGCACATGTACTGGTAGAAGCTTGCAGAGTACCTTGTGAAGACAGACATGGTCCTCCACCTTCCGAGAAGGATATCAAAGGTCCTGAATTCACTTGAACAGATAAAGAAATTTCCATAGGCCCTAGGGATGATGAGAGAGGTCCTAGCGTTCCTTCTCCACATAAAGAAATTTCCATGTGCCTCCTTGAAGAAGGCAGAGATTGTGAAGAGTCTGAAATAGATGGATTTGTTTGTTGAGTCTGTTTAGCAAACTGTAAAGTCTGAGGAGGTTCCTGGGAAGAAACAGAAAGATCTAGAGTGTCCAGTGTAAGTGTGTAGACAACAGAGGTCCCTTCTACAGACAGGGAAGTTTCCAAATGTCCTTGGGAAGAAAGGAAAGGACTCACACTTGCCTGTGCAGATATGGAAAGTTCCAGAGTCCCTGCATCAGATACCACATGTCCTGGGACAGATGTAGGTGTTTTGCATGCACCTGGTACAGATTATGAATATCTTGGAGTCTCCTGTGGAGATGGCAAAGGTTTGACAGACCCTTGTGCAGTTAGAGAAATTCTTGGACACCACTGGGGTGATTTCAATGTTCCTGCCATCTTTGGTGCAAGATGAGTATATCCCTGAGACACTGGGGTTAATGGAGAATGTGCTACTGGGTTCTGTGCAGTAGACGACTGTGAGCCTGTACTGTGTGCATGTAAGGAAGTGCCTGAAAGTCCTTGGACATATGGGGGATGTCCTAGGGATGTTTGTGTAGATGTGGTCTGCCATATAGACCTTGTGTGGATAGGCAGGAATGCAAATCTCCTTGAGCACAAGAAGAACTTGCTTGACTCCCTTGTTCTAAAGAGGATTTTCGCAGATGATCTGAAACACAAGGTATATATACAGAAGTCCCTGCAAGAGGTGAGGAAATTTCCATAGACTCTCCTACATGCGACACTTGCCCCTGACACCTCTGTGTCAATTGGAGTGTTCCTAGGCAGCTTGCAGCAGATGACAAGGATTCTAGAGTTGCTTTGGAAGATGCTGAACATTCTGCAGATATCGTAAGTTGTGGATGGCAATGAGGAGAGAGAAGAGGTGGTGGATCACCTGACACATTAGATGACTGTCCTCTAGGAACTTTGTACAATGGTGAAAGCTCTCTAGGACCCGGGACAGATGGAGAAATTCCTGCAGGCACTCTGACATATGACAAATGACCAAAGTTTCTTTGGGCAGGATGTGATGATTCCAGATTGCCAGAGAATGAATTCAAATGATCATGATCTCCTAGGGGAGATGAAAAAGGACACAGAGTCCCCTCCACAAATGGGGGAGGTTCTAGAGGCCCACCAACATATGGCAAAGTTTCAGGATGCCCCGAGAACTTGGAACATTTTCTGAGAACCTGGGCCAGAAGGCGCATGTGTTCCAGTACCTGGAGGAGATGACAAAGATCTTGGAGTGTTCTGTGCAGATTGGGAAGGATTTGGGATGCCTGAGACAGAAATTGCATGTTGTGGGGAATTTTGGGCGGCCTGAGTTCTTAGAGTGATTTGAGAAGCAGCAGGATGTTTCCTAGATCCGTGATCAGACAGCAATGTTACTATAGGCCCCTGTGGAGACACATAGTCCTCGAGATACTATGGGACAAGGAGAAGCATACACAGGCCCTTCAGCAGCTTGATGTCTTCTTACAGTGCCTTCTGTAGGTAAGGAGGTTCACAGAGACCTTTGATCAGATGGCAAAGGCCCTAATATCACCTGGGTGTTTTGGGTAGACCCCAGAGTTCCTGCAGTTGGTGGCATAGTTCCAAAAGTGTGTTGTGCAGATGTGGGCAGTCCCAGTGTGCCTTCAGCAGATAAGAACTGTCCCCCTGCCTGCTGCGTAGATAGGGGGAATCCCTAGAGGCCCTTGTACTGATTGGCAAAGTCTGACATCACCTTCATGAGAATGAGAAAAAGATGGAGTCACTTGTGGTGAGGCAGAGAGACCCATATGCCCTGTGGCAGATGAGGAAGATCCTGTAGCAGTTTGGGTGTTTGTGAAGTTTGTGTATGGTTCTGCATCTTCTGCACAAGGTGCTGAAGACTGTAGAGCCCCTTGAGCAGACACAGATGTATGTAGCACTGCCAGAGATGATATGGAAAGCTTCAGAGGTTCTTGGGCAGATTTCAAATATGCTACATACCCTTGGCTAGAGGAAGAAGATTCTGCAGCACCTTGGGCAGAACTTGAATGTCCTCCAGGCACTTGAGGTGATGGCAATTGTCCCATAGTCCCTGGAGCAGATTGAGAAGATTCCACACCCTCTCCCACATGAGGCAAATACCACAAAGTGCTCTGGGAGTATCGGTGTTGTCCTCACATCTCCGAGGAATTGACTGAAGGTTCTGGGGTCCTTTGAATGGATGGCAAAGAACTGTGCACTGGCAAACTCCCCCTTGCAGTTGTGCAGAGTTCCTTATGCCCTTTAGAAGACACAAATGGTCCCAGAGTCCCTGGGACAGAAAGAGGATATTCTTGAATACCTGGTGACGATGGTGAAGACAAAAGAGATCCCTTTGTTTTCTCGTTAGATAGGACACATCCTGTAACCCCGGGGAAGGAAATGGCCCTTGTACAGTATGTTTTGCAGAAGGAAAAACCCTTGGAGCCTCCTGGGAAGAAGTTGGATGTTTTAAACACTTTGAGCAGATGGCACAATCCCTACCATTCCTTGTGTGGGTGAGGATAGTTTTAAAGACCCCTGGGCAGATAGAGAAGGTCCCAGAGTCTCTTGGGCAGATGAACAAGTTCGTAGAGTTCCTTGTGAAGATAAAGAAATTACCAGAGGCACTTGGGCAGGTGGACAAACTACTAATTCCTTCTGCTCATGTTTTTTATTACACCCTAGAATCTCTGTAGTAGAATCAGAATGTCCTTCAATACCATGTGCAGATGTGGACTGCCCCAAAGTGACTTTTGCACCAAGGGAAGTTCGCCCAGGCTCCCGAGCGAGTGGTGAAGGTTCTAGAGAGCCTTGTGTTGTTGTGTTCAGATCCAGACTCTCTTGTGTATGTAGGCATGACCTTTCTTCTTTTTGTAAACTTGGGCAAGGGGCTGGACTTGTTTGTAATACTGGGCAAAGTCTAGGAGTCACTGGCATATGTAGCAATGTGCCTGTAGTCGATGGGACACATGGAGTCATTTCCAAAGCCTGTAAGACAAAAGAGAATTTCTTATGTGTGTGCTGGGCACATTTAGGTGGTCCCAGAATCTCTGCAGAAGATGCTGGATGCTGTAGAAACTGTTGGGTACATGGTGAAGGCCCAGAGTTCCCTGAGCAGATTTGCAAAGTTGGTTAGACAGCACATGTGGTAGATCCCCCTGAGACTGATAAAGAAGATCCCTGAGATCCTTGATCATGTTGTAAATGTGCTGTAGCCCTCGAAGGTAATGGCAAAGACCCTGTAGTCCTTTGGACAGATAGTAATGTATCCTGAGACTCAGCCTTGGAAGACAAATGTCCTTGCTTACTTTGGAAAGATGCTGACGGCCCCAGCACCACCGGGGAAGACGCTGTATGTTGGGGAGGCCCTGAACTTGAAGAGAAAGACTCCAGTGCACCCTGAATAGACCTAAAATGTCCCTGAGGCCCTTAATTAGATAGGAGAGATGGTAGAGTCCCTAGAGTGGTTTGGAGAGGTTTCTGAGCACCTGGTGCTGATGATGAAGCTTTCATAGCCGCTAGGGTAGGTAACAAAAAGTTTTTTTAATTCCCTGGCTACAAGAAGGTCTCACAGCCTGTACAGCAGATCATGAATGTTCCAGAGGACTTTGAATAAACAGTGACTGTCTACAATCCTCCTGAAGAGAGTCAGAATGTTTCCTAGGTCCTTGATCAGATGACAAATTTCCTAAAGCCCCATTTGCAGATATGGGTAGTTCAAGAGCTCCTTGAAGAGACAGGGAGTCCTTCGTAGCCTCTTGGGTAGATGGAGATATCCCTGTCTCCCTGTGGGCATATGGAGTAGATGCTAGATCCCCTGTGGTGCTTGATGATGATCCTAAAATCCCCTGTGCTGATATAGACTGTCCTACACTATCTTTTTCCAATGGAGAATTTCTCCCATCACCTTGGGCAGATGCCAAAGGTTCTAGAGTCCCTCCTGTTGATGGTGACATGTGTAGAATCATTTGTGAAGGCAGGATAGATCCTAGTACCCCTTCACCATTTAGAGAATTTACTGAAGTCACTGGTAGTAATGAAGAATGTTGTAGAGGCTGTGGAGCAGATGGTAAACTTACTGCAGTCTCTGAGACTGCCGTAGAAGCATCCACAGGCTCTATCACAGATAAGAAACATTCATGATTCCTCTGAGAGGATTGGTGAGTTGCCACAAGATTTTGGGGAGTTTCAGAAGGTTCTGGAGACTCCAGGCTAGAGGCTGAAGGAGCCAGCATCCCTTGAGTCAATATGGAAGTTTTCTGAGGAACTTGGGAAGATAGCAAAGGTGCTAGATTCCCTGGGTCAGATTGAGAAGGTTCCTGAGCACTTGGGGCAGATGACAAATGCCCTCCACACCCTTGGGTTGGGGACAGTGTTCTTGTAGTTTGTAAGGCTGTTGGAGAATATTGTACAGCCTGCCCTTTAGTTGAAAAGTATCCTAGTTCCCTCTTGGCAGATTTGGATGGTCCCAGACACTCTGGAGATGATGTAGAAAGCTCTACAGCATCTATAGTGGATGGCAATGGACACAGGTTTTCACAGGCTGATATGGACAATTTAGGATGCTCTCTTGGAGTTAACAAAGTGTCTTGAAGACCTGAGGGAGATAGATCAGTTTTCTGCACCTGAGCACCTTGTATAGAAGGTGGATGTTGTGTATCTCCTGAGGGGCGTAACAAAGATTCTTCAGCTCCCTGATCCAGCAGAGCAGGCCCCAAAGCCTCTGTGACACATGGTGAATGTGGTAGATGACCTTGCTCAGATAGAGATTTATTAGCCCTCCGGGAACCAGTTGACTGTTCCACAGCCCCTTGACTGGATGGTAAATTTTCTACAGCCCTTT
Source organism: Phodopus roborovskii (assembly GCF_943737965.1). Classification (NCBI taxonomy): domain Eukaryota; kingdom Metazoa; phylum Chordata; class Mammalia; order Rodentia; family Cricetidae; genus Phodopus; species Phodopus roborovskii. Next base: position 262,824 of record NW_026126832.1, on the reverse strand, counting down.
CTGAAGACTTGGTCACACCAGTAGCCCTTTGATCAGACAGAGAAGGTCCAAGACCTCCATGGACAATTGGCAAAAGGCCCACTTTCATCTGGCTATAATGCTTAGATGCTGAAGACCCAAGAGTAGATGGCAACTGTGCATCAGTCCCTGGTGCAGATGCAGACAGATGTAGAGTAACATCTCCAGATAGGGAAGGTTCCCCAGTCCCTAGTCCAGTTGCCAATGGTCCTAGAGAACCTTGAATGGATAGAGATGGTCATGGAGACCCTCATTCAGAAAGAAAAGCTGCCACTCCCTCTTGAGGACAAGGGGAAGGGGCTCGAGTCACATTTTGTATTGAGGAAAGTTCTGAAGGTTCTGCAGCAAATGGAGAAATATCTGTACATCCTAGAGCAGACACAGAGGACTCTACAGCCTCTCCTCTAGTTGACAGATGGCCAAGAACATTTTGAACAGGCTGGTCTCCTCTTGGAACCCCTCTGGAAGAAGTGGAGTGTTCTAATCCCCCTAGTGTAGGGAGTTTCACAGGTGTATGAAATTGAAGTGGCCCTTGTGTATCTACCAAAGTTTCTAGGGCCTGTGAAGTAGATGGAGAAATTTTCTGTGCATCTTGTGTGGAAGGTGAGTCTTCTACACCTTCCCCGACAGGTAACAAATGTTCTTCAGATCCCTGACTAGATGAGGAAGATTCCAAAGCCTCTGTGCCAGATAGTGAATGTTGGTAAGGGTCTTGGATCAGGGGAGATTGCCTTGAAGCCTCCTGTAAAGAAGTAGGAGGATTCTCTGGTCTTTCAGCAGATGATATATTTTCTACTCTCTCTTTTGTGGATGTGGACAGTTCCACCACCCCATCTGTGGAAAGGAAAGTTTCCACTTCCATTTGGGAAGACGGCAATATTTCTAAAAGCCCTTGTCCAGATAAGGATTTTTCCAAAGACTTTTGGGCAAATGCCATAGGTCCTAGGGACCCTGTGGCAGAGGAAGAAGACCCCACACCTGCTTTGGCATTTTGTGAATGCTCTGGTGACTCGATGGCTAATGAGGAAAGTGACATATTCTCCAGAGCAGATGACAAAGCTCCTATAGACTCTGAAACACTTGGAGCATACTCCAGAACAATTTGTGAAGGCACCAAACTTCTACGTGCCTCCTTGGTAGAGGAGCAAGGATTCTGACACCCTACTGAAGGCGATGCATGTATTTGAGTTTCTTCCATAGACAGGGAATTACCCAGAGACACCTGTTCAGATACAGAAAGTTTTTCAGACCCTTTAACAGACTTTAATTTTCCACGAGCTCTTGGAGCAGGTGGAGGGGATTCCAGACTGCCCGTGACAGAAACAGACTTTTCCATGGGAGCAGAGTAAGATGGCAAAATATCAAGAGTCTCTTGGGCAGATGTCAAACTTCTATGAGCCCCCAGATGATTTATGGAACTTGTAAGAACTCCTACGCTAGGTGGCAAACGTTCCACTGTATCTTGGTCACACTGACAACGTTGTGTAGCCCCTCAGGAAGATGGTGGGTTTATCAGAGCCACTTGAGTGGGTTCCATAAGTTGTTCTGTCCCATTTGCCAATGTGGACATTTCTGGAGTTCTTTGGGCAGACAGGGAGTGTCCCACATCCCTATGAGCAGCTGGCAAATGTCTGAGAGTGCCCTGGGCAGGTAAGGAAATTGCAAAAGCATCGTGATCAGATACCATAAGTCCTGGGAACCCTGAGACATTTTCCAAATGCCCTGGAGATCCTGGGGCATGGGAATATGTCTCCACTTTCACAGGGGTTAATCGTCTGAGGGTCCCCTGAGAAGACACATTCCCCCGAACAAACCAAGAATATCCTGGAGTCCCTTGTGTGGACTTGGAAATTACTATAGACTCTTGTGCAGATGGGATATGTCCCACGGCACCTTGGGCAGAGTCTACAGATGCTATACTCTCTTTTGAGGATGAGGGACTTCTCTGATGCCATTTTACAGATGGTATCAACTTTAGGGCCCCTGAGCCATATTGAGACAACTCCGAACATCGATAAACTTGTGGCAAATGCGAAGGAGTCTCCTGAGACAAGGCTGAGAGGCCCAGAGGCTCTGGACTCTCTGGTAAGGGTCCAACAGGCATGAAGCCTGAAGGAGAAAGTTCCTGAGCTGCTTGTGCAGATGGCAAACCTCCTAGCAACCATTGTTCAGAATGGGTAGCTCTTGCTTTGCTTGGGAAAGATAACAAAGGTCCTAAAGCCCCTTGGGTAGAGGGCAAAGTAGCACCCTCAGTAGGTGTGGAAAGATCCAGAGATCTTTGCTGCATTTGCATAGGCCTCTGTAAAGACACCTCAGGTGAGCATGAAGAAGTTTGGAGAGGCCCCTGAACATGGGAGACAAGTCCTAAAATCCCTCGTTCCGATGAGGAGACTCTCACATCTCCTGGGAGGTGGGGGAAATGTCCTGAATCACTTAGTGAAGATGGAAGACATTGCCTGGTCCCTTGGGCAGATGGCAAGAATTCTAATGTGCCCTGGGAAGATGGTAAAGAACATAGAGCTCCTGGGGCAGATGGTGAACATCCTAGAGACACTTGGACAGATGGTGAAGTTGTGATATGGCCCTGCTTAGGTGTGGATGGTACTGGAGCCCCTGGTTGGGACTGCAATCGTTCTGCAGCAAAAGGCAGGAGGCAGAAGGATCGCTAGATATTTTGGAAGATTTGGAACATGTCAGATCCTCTTGTGCTAATGGCACAAATCCTAGAGTTCTTTGTATAGATGTGGACTTTCCCTCAGACCCTGGGGCAGATAGGGAAAGTTTCATGGTACCTAGGTCAGATTTGGAAAGTGACGAAGCCCTTTGGGCATGGGGCAATTTTTCTGGAGCCTTTGACCGAGGCAGAGGATGTCTCTGAAGCTCTGGGTCAGATGGTGAATGTTGTAGACCCTTTGGGACACACAGAGAAGGCCCTCAAGTCTCTTGGTGAGATACAGAATGGCCAAGAGGCCCTTGGATAGATTGGCAAGGCCTGACAGTCTTTTGATCAGACTTGGGACACTCCAGGTCCTTTTGGACAGAAATACAAGGTGTCGTACTCACCTGAGGAGAACTTGTAGCTACTGGTGGTTTTTTTGGAGCATGAGAAAATGCACATACCTTTTTTGTAGAAGGGAGAAGGTTGAAACTTTCTTCCTCAGAAGAGGAAGTTCTGGAGTCCTCTTGGTCATAAGGATCATCTCTCGACCTCTTTTTTGGTAGAAAGGGGATGACCAGGGTCCACTTGAGCAGAGGGAGAATTTCTAATATTTCCTTCCTGAGAAGGGATCCTCACAAAACCCTCTCGTGGAGATGGGGAAGATGGTAAATCACCTAGTTGAGGTGTGATAGATCCTGGGGCCTCTTTCTCAGATGGGGAAGGCACTAATGTGTCTAGTACACATAAGTGTTCCTTACCTGTGGCTTCAGAATGAGGGGAAGATACTAGAACTTCCTGTGTAGGTGTTGTCTCTTCTAGAGCATCATGGGTGGCTGTGGGAGGTCTAAGGGCCTCAGGGGCAGGTAAGGAATTTACCAGAGCCACTTGTGTATATGTGGAATTTCCTGGATCATTTGGTTCAGGGAGAGAAGGCGATATAGCCTTTTGTATAGAGTTGTCAGGTTCCAGAGCTAGCTGGACAGGCAAAATAGGTTTCAAGGCCCCTTGGGGAGATAAGGTGGAATTCAGAGCCTTTGGGGTATTTGTTGAATGTTCTGGAGACCCTTGTGGGCGTGTGGAAGGACTAACAGTCCTTTGTGCAGATGGCAAAGTTTCTGTAGCCTCTTGTGTATTTGTAGCAAATTGCTGATGCTCTTGGGGAGCTGGGAAACTTCCCAGAGCCTCCTGGGAAGTGCATGGATATCCTGTGGGCGCTTGTGTGCAGGTGGAATCCAAGGAATCCCCTTTTCTAGATGTGAACATGGCTACAGACTCTTGTGTAGGCTCCTGGGAAGTGCATGGATATCCTGTGGGTGCTTGTGTGCAGGTGGAATCCAAGGAATCCCCTTTTCTAGATGTGAACATGGCTACAGACTGTTGTGTAGGCGTGTCACATCCCACAGCCTCCCGATGACCTAGGGTTGGATCCACAACTCTGAGAACAGATGGACTATGTCCTGGAACATTTTTTGTAGATGTGTCACATCCCAGAGCCATTTCTGAGGATGCGGGTGTCCCCTGTCCCACAGTCCCTTTATCAGATAGGGTAGAACTCAGAGAGTGTTGGACAGGTGGGGAATGTGCTGGTATCCCTGGTGTGTATGCAGAAGTTCCAAGATCCTCTCCTACATATGTGGAAAGGTCTAGAGACCCCTGAGGATGCAGAGAAGCCTGCCTCTTCTCCACATCCTGGGCAGATGTGGAACTTGCATGGCTCACAGGGAGCATCTTGGAATATGTGTGCCTATTTTGGGCCAGATGACGAGTCAGGAGGGCCTTTTTGGCTGGCAGGGAATATTTGAAGCCCTCTTGGTCTGACAGGGACACTGTGGAGTCCCCTTGTTTAGAGGGGGATCTCTCCATCTCCTTTTGCTACAGTGGGAAGGTGCAAGGTCCCTTTTCATAGCAGGATTAGGTTTGAATCTCCATTTGCGAGAGACAATAGGTCTTTGACCCTCTGCTGTAGATGTGGACAATCCTGGAATCCCCTCGACAGACACAGAAGAACTCTGAGGCGCTGGGGAAGGCTGCAAAGGCACTAGAGCGCCCTGTGTGTGTTGAGAAGGCCCAAGAGTCCCTTGGGCAGACTCGGGAGTTTCTACAACATCTTGTGGATACGTGGAACTCTCTGGGGCCCCTTCCAGCGATGGCAATGTTCCTAGACCCTCCGCTATAGGTGTGGATACTTTTGTTTCTGCCTGGGCAGGTAGGAGCGGTGTCAGGCTCACTTGGGGTATAGGGGTTGGGCTTAGCCCCTTTGGGACTGTTAGAGAAGAGCTGAGCCCATTTGTTGATGGTGGAGGACTTGTAAAGCCCTCTTGGTTTAACAGAGAAGTTATGAAATTCCCTTGGACAGAGAAGGCAGGACTCAAGCTCACTTCAGCAGAATTGCATTGCTTAAGGCCCTTTGGGGGAGTCGGGGTACATACTTGCCTGTCTTCATGAGAGAAATTAGTACTCCAGCCGCCTTCGGCAGCTGTCAAAGGTGTTAAACTCCTCTGGGGAGAGTTGGTGGGGCTCAAACCATTTTGGGAAAATGAGGAATCACTGAGCCCCCATTTTGGAGAAGGTTTGGAACCCTCTTTCTCTGATGGGGCCTGTGGGAGGGCCCCTTGGTCAGAAAGGGGATCGTCTAAAACTCTTTGGTGGATCAGTGACCCCTAGGCTAGAGGATGGTTTTCTGAAACCCCTTCTAGAAAAAGAGACATGTTTGATTTTCCTTTCAGAAAGGTGGGAGGTCTCTGGGATGGCTGGGCAGATGTGGAATGTCCCATAGCCCCTGGATCACATTGGGCTCCTCCCAGAACCTCCTGGGTAGATAGGGATAGTCCCTGAGCATCTTGGGAAGAAGTGGAAGATCCCAGAGCTCCTTGGGTGGGTGGGGAAGGTTGCAGGGGCCCTCGAATATGTGGGGAGATTATCGGTCCACGTTGGTCAGTGGAAGAGTCAGTAGAAGATGGCGCAGGCACTGTGTCATCTGCGTTGAACTTTTCACTGGAGTCTTCAGCACAGTGTCTTGAAGATGTTGCAGGGACTCTGGTGCCCGACTGGTCAAAGTCCATAGGTTGTTCAAACACAGTAGACATATCGAGGCTTCTTTGCACCTTCCCAGGCAAGGGCGCAACAGTTGAGGCCGCTCTTTTTCTGGTGTCAGGCCTCATGTCAGTTGGTCTGTGCTCCCTGCTCAGTGGGTTACTCCTGCACTCAGGAACCTCCGGAAGGACTGGAAGTTTTCCTTTCCTGATCTCTTCCAGCTCCTCCATGGGGTTCAGGGTCTTCTTACTAGTTGAAATCTTTGTCAAAGCTCTAAGACTCTGCTGTCTCACTTCAGCATCAGATTCGGGGACTTTGAATGTTTTGTCCTTATAAGGCTTTTGGCATCTGAACTTGCGCTGTCAGTTTAATTACCCTTGGAGATGCGAAATCCCATGGGTCTTCGGTGATGGTCAAGTGCTTGCCACACTGGGGTGGGGTGTCATCGTCCCATTCGGGGGACCCTGAAGGGGGTCGCAGGCCGGGGAGGCCACTGCTTCCACCGTTGGGGTAGGGGGGACACTGAAGGGTGTCCCAGGCTGGGGGAGCTGTTGTCTACGTTCAGGGGGTAATGTCCGGGCTGCGGTTCGCTGGCCCGTCGTCTCCTCGCGTTTGGCCATTTAGCCAGCGAGGTAGTTGACAAGAAAAAGTGAAATGGGATGTCACCCCTCGAAAGGGGCAGCGAATGTACTTGCCGATGGTAACTCGCGGCAAACAGCAGTGAAGCAGTATCCTCTGAGAGAGGCTTTTCTTCCCGAGAACCGTGGACACATCCGGAGGGCATAGCACACAGAACTCGAGTTGCAGTTGGCCTCAGGAATCAAGCAAAGTTCCAGAGGGGCGCTCGGAATGGCTGTCCTCGGGGCTACACGTGCCAGACCCAAGCTGCCTTGCTGCACGGGCCAGACCCGAGCTGCCTCAGTGGCTGTTGTGCATGCAGTAGCAGGGCAAACAGCCAAGCTTTCTGAATGAGGACTCTCTACTCTTGCTTAGGTTCAACAGTGCTAGCTAGTCTGGTGCCCCCTGTCATCGTCCATGACAAGGACTGTTGAAGGGGCAACACGATTGGGAAAGGCTAGGGGTGTTTGAGAGTCTGTGTGCTCTGGTCCCTCTGGCAACACGGTGGGAGCCACTGTCAGGAGGCCATCAGTGTCTCAGTGAGGTCTGTTGCAGCCTCATAACTGAATGACAAAGGGTGACCCAGACCCTGGGTCCTCAGAGATTGTGGGGGCCAGAAACCACTGCTTATTTTGTACTAGGGAAAGAACAAGAAATAGTGTTTGAATAGAACACAGGATGCCTGGAATTGATATTACAAATGTTATTCTGCATTTTAAGGATGGGTTCTCCTTGGACTTCCTAGTATATTTGTGAAGCATGTGAACAGCCTCCTGTATGTTCAAATACATCTCTAGCTTGCTTAATAACACTGCAATGCTATTATTATGCAAGTTGTTTTTCAAACACTTTCATCTGCTTCTGATTCATTTCCGTTTCCAGACAATATAACCCCTATGGCCTTAAACAATTTGTCTGTCTCGGGTTACATGTTGAATCCTATAACATTTAGATATTTGAATTGCTCTTGGAAGCTCATATAATCCCAATCCCCTTGAAGTCACTATATGGCTAATGGTTCATATCTGTGGATCTTCATGGGCCATTCACTTTCATTCAAATGATGCAGCTGTGGCATAGTTGTACAGAATAAACTTTGAAACCCTTAGTCAAGTTGGTTCTTTGAAAGGTCACGTTTATACAGCATATCATATACTGTGAGAGTGTAATTTGAGGATATGGTTGAATGCGTTATCTTACTGATATAGAAACATGGTTTTCTTATTGCACATTTTGCCAGTTTCTTTAAAGCAGTTTTTGTTCTTGCTGGATGAAAGGCTTTTATTTTGGGGTTTTATTTGATCCTTGTGAAGGATGTTTCCTTTGGCTGAACAACCAATGAGGGTTGTATCATTCAGGATCATTGGGGCACTTTTCTACTATATACTTAATCCTGTGCCATTGCCTTATTGATTTGAAAACTTCATGACTCCCTTTGTTTAGCCCAATCTATTTAGCTGATTTCATTTTCCTACAATCTGGGATAAAAAGGTGTCTAATTTTATAGCTGTGTTTATCTGCATACTAGGACATATCATAAAGCATATAGCTTTTGCTCATTTATCTGGATATCCTGTTGGTATTTTGAAGTCCTTGGAAACATTGCATTTGCATACCCATACCAGCATAATGTTGCTAGGCATGAAGAACTCAGTGTGAGAGAGATGTTCTTCCGTGATCTGAGTCGTCATCCATTTGCCAGGTCTCAGAGATGGTGCCGACCTCTTAGTGCCACTACTTCTTCTCATGGTAGATCACAACTGATGTGAAGATGTGGAGGAGCAGCAGGTAGTCAACACCCAGACCACCATGCCGGCCTTGGTGAAGTCCTTGTACTTCTTGAATGGCCCAGAGCAATCTTCTGGACTCAGTCATCCAGCATCCTTTTTATTATGGGAGATGCATAGATCATTCAGAAAATGCTCTGCCCATGTCTACATCTTTCCTAACCTTATCCCTGACAAATATTTGCACACTAATCATAATTGGTGATGGCATTGTCTGTCGTTTACATAATCTAAAGAATTAAATAAGTCAGTAATAGCTAACTGTCACAATAAATAGGTGATGTAACATTTTACTTGCAGGGGAGCATGGCCAGACTACAGTCATGAAGGATGTCACCATCCTCAATTGAATCAATGTATCATAAAATGTGATGATATTGCACATTATCTCCACAAGAGGAAGCTTTACAGGTCTCTTCATGGAATGGAGGATTTTTGGTTTACGTAACTTCATACATATTTACATTAACTTGGGTATTAACACAGACTGTCAATTTACACAGACTGTAATTAGATGATCTGTGGCACCAGATTCCAGGTGTCATGGATGACATAATCATTGTTTTATATAGTTAAATAATCACACAATGAGTTAATGTAACATCATCCACTTCAGTAAGGTGGCTCCAAACCAGGCTCTTGAACGATGCTGTCATGATTAATTTAAATATTTTAACTACAAAATTGATATTTAGATGGTCCATAATAATTGCTTCCCACATCGTGGAATCCACTGATCATGGATTATCTAATGTCCTATTTTAATAATCAAATAACATAATCAGATGATGAAATGGTCTGCCATACTCGACACAATTGACTCTCACTGACTCCTACATGATTGTGGGAAACACCCAGGTTCATCCCTAATTTAATCGGCGAGCAGAGTCGTAAAATGTTTAAATGCTGAAATGTCATTTTGTATGCAGGGTTTTTAGAAGATCCTACATATTCTTCTTGGACGGCTGCCTCAAAAGAGATGGACTGCAATCCAATAATCCCTAAGTCTACTCTTACAAATGGATTATCACCATCCTGAAGGAACTTAACAATGACAAACTCACATTTTGATAAATAATTGTGAGTCTTATTATCTTAGTTTCCATAGTATTAATTCTTAGGATTGAGAGAATTCATAAACAGAAGAAATTGAATGTTCTCTGACAATTAGGTAATCTAGAATTTGGTGACCAGTAAAAGCTGTAGCCAAACTTCCAGAGGTGTGGTTATGACTTGGTTAGGGGAAACAAATGCTGTCATTGAACGTTTTAGGAGATAGTTATCTTGGGAGAATGTAATGTCCCATGACAACACTTTCCCGAAGCTGCTCTCTGGTCCTTGGCCCATAATACCAGGATACAGAATGCAAGCAGGGTTGCCAGGCAACATTTATGATCCAACATTCTGTCACATTTTCTAGTGCCCCTCCCACATGCTAAAAGGAGCATACCTAAAGAAGAACTAACCTTACAGCCTCACTGAGTTTCTCACAAAAACAAAGCAGGGCTCTTTATTTGGGTTCTACATATTTACCCGTCTCTCAAGCTACAACATGCCTATAGTGACATAAGCATGAAAACGAAAGCATCATAATGTCATTCAAATACAATGATGAGTATTTTAAACCATTTTCCAATGCTTCAATTTTCTATTTCCTCGAATGGATACAATTAATCGCCTCTACCATAAACCTTTTCTCTTTTTTGAAAATAAAATAATCCCTCTTCATTCTTTGCCCTTTAGAGGAGCTGATCCCATGGTTTCTCGGCATTGTTTAGATTTGCATTGTTCTAGAACAGCCAGGGCTAGGGCCAGGTCCAGTGCCAAAATTAAATTGATAATAAATTAAATTGATAACAAATTAGTAGACATTCTATATTAACACTGATGAAATGGCACCAAATTCCTAAACATAACGCTGATGTAAAGAACTCTTTATATAGCTAAATGATGAAGCAATGAGATGATGTTACATCAACTCCCAAAATCTGACTCCAAAAGGGACTTATGGTCCATAACATTACCTGTATTTTAAATTCATTAATTAAGTGATGAATTATCATTTAATTTCCTAGTTTAACAGTTAAGGTAGTAAGTGTAGTATTAGATGATGTGATGGTCTGGCACGATGGACTCCCAAGGGAGGCTCAAATCTCCAGTGATCACTGAATATATAATGACAGATTTTCATAATTAAATGAATAAACTTTAAACCAGTGAATGGTGTTTTATGCGTGAAGCCTAAATGATTGCTCAATACTGAAGGGTCATTGCATTCTTAATCATAGATATGAACCAAAAATGAATGAATAAAGAGATAATTTCTCATAATTAACCCCTAGAGAGATAACATATCGATATCAACATTGATTTAAAGGAAGAAAGAAAGAAAGAAAGAAAGAAAAAAGAAGAAAGAAATCAAAATAGACAATTAAAAACCAACAAGGTGGATCCAGACTCCACTCTTCCTGGAGTAGAAAAAGACAGATTTGTATAATGAATTATTCAGATAGTTAGATGGGCTGTCACACTTGAGTCACACAAGGTGGCACCAAACTTCAGGGATCTCAGATTATATAATGAAAGAATTTAATAATTACATCTTTAAATATGTAAGCCATTGACCTTTATTTGTATCTTCAAATCCAGGGCAGAATTGACAGATATGGAAATGTATGCTGTCATCAAGGATTATTCAAATGCCATAAGTTAATCGTCAGATAATCATACTGTCTTGCATGATGAATTCTGTTGGCCTGACATCATCAGCAGCACCTGAATCTCTGTTGTGGTGCTACAGGATATGAGATAATGGGCACATTACTGGCTTAGAAGTAGTAAGCAAGATGTTGCTATCAGCTGAAAAGATGGTTGCAGCTGGGGCATAACCAGCATATCTGAGAGAGAGATGTTCTTCCGTGTTCTGAGTCGTCATCCTTTTGCCATGTCTCAGAGATGGTGCCGACCTCTTAGTGCCACTACTTCTTCTCATGGTAGATCACAACTGATGTGAAGATGTGGAGGAACAGCAGGTAGTCAACACCCAGACCACCATGCCGGCCTTGGTGAAGTCCTTGTACTTCTTGAATGGCCCAGAGCAATCTTCTGGACTCAGTCATCCAGCATCCTTTTTATTATGGGAGATGCATAGATCATTCAGAAAATGCTCTGCCCATGTCTACATCTTTCCTAACCTTATCCCTGACAAATATTTGCACACTAATCATAATTGGTGATGGCATTGTCTGTCGTTTACATAATCTAAAGAATTAAATAAGTCAGTAATAGCTAACTGTCACAATAAATAGGTGATGTAACATTTTACTTGCAGGGGAGCATGGCCAGACTACAGTCATGAAGGATGTCACCATCCTCAATTGAATCAATGTATCATAAAATGTGATGATATTGCACATTATCTCCACAAGAGGAAGCTTTACAGGTCTCTTCATGGAATGGAGGATTTTTGGTTTACGTAACTTCATACATATTTACATTAACTTGGATATTAACACAGACTGTCAATTTACACAGACTGTAATTAGATGATCTGTGGCACCAGATTCCAGGTGTCATGGATGACATAATCATTGTTTTATATAGTTAAATAATCACACAATGAGTTAATGTAACATCATCCACTTCAGTAAGGTGGCTCCAAACCAGGCTCTTGAACGATGCTGTCATGATTAATTTAAATATTTTAACTACAAAATTGATATTTAGATGGTCCATAATAATTGCTTCCCACATCGTGGAATCCACTGATCATGGATTATCTAATGTCCTATTTTAATAATCAAATAACAACATAATCAGATGATGAAATGGTCTGCCATACTCGACACAATTGACTCTCACTGACTCCTACATGATTGTGGGAAACTCCCAGGTTCATCCCTAATTTAATTGGAGAGCAGAGTCGTAAAATGTTTAAATGCTGAAATGTCATTGTGTATGCAGGGTTTTTAGAAGATCCTACATATTCTTCTTGGACGGCTGCCTCAAAAGAGATGGACTGCAATCCAATAATCCCTAAGTCTACTCTTACAAATGGATTATCACCATCCTGAAGGAACTTAATAATGACAAACTCACATTTTGATAAATAATTGTGAGTCTTATTATCTTAGTTTCCATAGTATTAATTCTTAGGATTGAGAGAATTCATAAACAGAAGAAAATGAATGTTCTCTGACAATTAGGTAATCTAGAATTTGGTGACCAGTAAAAGCTGTAGCCAAACTTCCAGAGGTGTGGTTATGACTTGGTTAGGGGAAACAAATGCTGTCATTGAACGTTTTAGGAGATAGTTATCTTGGGAGAATGTAATGTCCCATGACAACACTTTCCCGAAGCTGCTCTCTGGTCCTTGGCCCATAATACCAGGATACAGAATGCAAGCAGGGTTGCCAGGCAACATTTATGATCCAACATTCTGTCACATTTTCTAGTGCCCCTCCCACATGCTAAAAGGAGCATACCTAAAGAAGAACTAACCTTACAGCCTCACTGAGTTTCTCACAAAAACAAAGCAGGGCTCTTTATTTGGGTTCTACATATTTACCCGTCTCTCAAGCTACAACATGCCTATAGTGACATAAGCATGAAAACGAAAGCATCATAATGTCATTCAAATACAATGATGAGTATTTTAAACCATTTTCCAATGCTTCAATTTTCTATTTCCTCGAATGGATACAATACAATTAATCGCCTCTACCATAAACCTTTTCTCTTTTTTGAAAATAAAATAATCCCTCTTCATTCTTTGCCCTTTAGAGGAGCTGATCCCATGGTTTCTCGGCATTGTTTAGATTTGCATTGGTCCAGAACAGCCAGGGCACAAAATTAACTCCCAATTTGGATACTCCCTTAGCCTAGAGACAGACTGTCCCTATTGTACAATTTATGTCTGATGTGTTCTCAATAGTTTGTTCTGGTAGATTGCCTGTTTATTGGGATTCTTTTCACATAGCTATATGCTACTTAAAGGGTCAAGAAATGGTGCTTGTTAACGTCCTATTCAGTTTTCTTCTACATGGATTAGGTGAATGCTTTCTAATGACCATGTCATGAAATAAGTGTGCAAGGCTCCAGATTTATATAAGTATATTTTCAAAGAAGTTTGTATTTACAGTGAGTGTATTAGACTTATTTGTCACACATGTATGGTTTATTGTAGGATGCAGTGACCTATGATGATGTGTATATCCACTTCACTCCGGAAGAATGGGCTTTGCTAAATCCTTCTCAGAAATGTCTCTACACAGATGTGATGCTGGACACCTACAGGAACCTCACTACTATAGGTGAGACCGTATTTTCCTTCATATTTTAAAATAAGAGACCCAATGTTTCTTGGTTATGGATACTATTCTGTAACTTTAATTGAGAAAAGGGAAATTTTGGTGAATGAGGCATGGTTCAAAGTGTCATTGAAGTTATTAACAGAAATTTTGTACAATTTACAATAACACATCATATATATTCTGTTATTTCAGGCTACATTTGGGATGACCATAATATGGAAGATCATTGGCAAATTTCTAGAAGTCATAGAAGGTAAATTTTCACATGTACATTTATGAAAATTTTGCTCTAAAGATATTTTAATGTATTCTGGAAATTTTATTGAAGAGACACACATAAAAAAATTTAAACAGTGAAAATAATTGCAGCTTAAAGTAGAGTGATGGTTCTTATTTTCTGCCCAAACCATGTACATTAGTGAAAGGTAGCTCTACTGTGTTTACAAGGCATTCATGTAAAAAAAGAAGGAAACAATTCCTTAACAGATCCACCCTAGAATTTTAGCGCCTGGAGATCTATGCTGTAGTTATGCCCGTCTGTTGAGTTTCATACTATTCATAAGTATATATACAAGACCTACTAAGAAAATAGTCTCTAGTAAAGCAGGCATTACTTATATATTTGTGACTTTTCTATGTATATCGAAAGGGTCATTTTATGAGTATCAAGAAGGTTGTTGTGGAGAAACCTTAATCCCTACAACACATGTCTGTGAGGAAAATAAAGTCAAAGTGTGTGAATGCAATGTGGAAATCTTTTTATTGATATTGTTACTTTAATAAGTATATCATATGTTGAGTCAGGTAGTTGTGGCCCATGGCTTTAATTTCAGTATTCATGATGAAGAGGAAGGTGGATCCCTAAATTTTGTGATCAGCCTGGTCTACAAAGTGAGGTCCAGGCTATCCAGGTCTACACAGAGACATTATGTATGAGAAAACATATTAAAAAAAGAATGTATGTTACGGTAAATATGAGCCATGTGAATTTAGAATATGGAAAGAAGCAACGTACATCTCTCTCTTAGGACATTGAGAAGAAATGAAAGATATTCAGTAGTCCCCACTTTGGGAATATATGTTGAGTGTGAAAAGAGTTTGAAATTTATCAGTATTCCAACATCATCTGAAAAATATCAACAAAAACACTGCAATAAATCCATATGAATGTGTGAATGTTTCCATTTGTACTGGTATATTTGGCCAGTGTATTATGTTTATACAATGGAAACATTAATAAATGCAATAAATATGGCAAAAGTCTGCGATGGTGCAATTATTTTCAATTATGTGAGAAATCTCATGTAAACATATGCAGTAAATGTGGGCCATGAAATAAAGGCTCATACTCTGAATCACAGGTATCTTCATTGAAAGCAAGACAATACCTCACAAGGGAAGCATTATGAAAGTAAATTTCAATATCTTATTCTTGTCTACAATTAGGCCAAATTATAAATTTATTTTATGCATGTACTAAGTTTCTTTAGTATCATGCATGTGGTAAAGTTTCACATATGCTAATTATCTTTGCTGTAATAAAAGAAGCCTTACGGGAGTGAATCCTGTGATTATACACAATGAATGTTTGAATAACTTTGTATGTTACAGGCATCTTCAAAGGCTTGAAAAAATTCACACTGGAGAGAAACCATATAGAAGTCTTCAGTATGGTTCACCACAAACTTTGCATGCCAAACTTTCCTCCAACTCCGTGAAAGAAAACACTTGGTAGAGAAAACCTATGAATGTAGTCAATGTGGTAAAGTTTTTGCAAGACATACTATGCTTAAAAGACATATTAGAACACATAGTGGAGAGAAAACACAAGATTGTAATCAATGTGGTAAAGTCTTTTCACTATGCAATCATCTCAAAAAACATAAAAGAACACATACTGGTGAGAAACGCTATGAATGTAGTGAATGTGGTAAAGCTTTTTCACAACATTGGTGTCTGTTAATTCATAAAAGAACACATACTGGAGAGAAACCTTATGCATGTAATCAATGTGGTAGAGCATTTTCACGTGTCAGTAATCTCCAATCTCATCATAGAACACATACTGGAGAGAAACCCTAAGGATGTTGTCAACGTGGAAAAGCTTTTTCAAAACACAGCGCTCTGGTACATCATAAAAGATCACATACTCGAGAGAGACCCTATGAATGTAATCAATGTAGTAAAGCTTTTACAACATATGATGTGCTTAAAAGTCATATAAGAACACATACTGGAGAGAAACCCTATAAATGTAATCAATGTAGTAGGGCATTTGCAAGTAATGGTCAGCTTAAAACTCACATAAGAACACATACTGTAGAGAAACCTTATGTATGTAATCAATGTGGTAGAGCATTTTCACGTGTCAATAATCTCCAATCTCATCATAGAACACATACTGGAGAGAAACTCTATGAGTGTAATCAAAGTAGTAAAGCATTTGCAAGTAAAGTTCATCTTAAAACTCATATAAGAACACATAAAAGAGAGAAACCTTATGCATGTAATCAACGTGGTAGAACATTTTCACGTGTCAATACTCTCCAATCTCATCATCGAACACATACTGGTTAGAAACCTTATGGATATAATCAATGTGGTAAAGCTTTTTCACAACACAGCCATCTGGTACATCATAAATGAACACATACTGGAGAAAGACCCTATGAATGTAATCAATGTTGTAAATCTTTCACAACACTTGATGTGCTTAAAAGTTATATAAGAATATATACTGAGGAGAAACCTTATGAATGCCATCAAAGTAGTAAACCATTTACACATCCTATGGCTTTCTAAAGTCATAAAAGAATGCATACTTGAAAGACACTGAATGTATACCAAGTGGTAAAGTTGTGTACTTTGCTTATCATAATAATCTTTGTCAGCCTAAGAATACCCTTATGTAAAGTAATCTTACTAGAAAGGATGTTGTGCGATCTTCAGCCAATGTACATTGAGTTACATAGGATTCTGCAGAGAAAAATATCTGACATGTGAACAATCAGTTCAAGTATTACAATGTCTCTGTTTTGTTCTCACATGCAAACTCTTGTTTACAAAAGTCATAGGAATTCACTGATAAGGAAAACCTGCTTCATCCTAACACTTGTCTTTAATTACATAAAAACCTTATTTAAATTATTTGTGTTTTCTAAGCCCAATTCTTCATGCTTGCTTTCTTTTACATGAACCAATTCATGTTGTAGGGAAATTGTGAAGACATTAAGACCCTCAACACATGGATTACAGGAATGAGAGCTCATTAGAGAACCTATTCGCATATGGAAATTTTAATTATGTGATATCAGTGTGTCAGTTTGTGATTGTTCACATGTGTAAGTTGTTTCCCAATAAAATACCTAATTTACCATTTGTCTTGTGAAGAAAAAACTTAACACTCCACGTCCACAAGAAACAGTTTTATTTATTAATTTTAAAACAAGTATGTTGTCTAATGTGCTCATAAAATTTTTTAAATGAGTTGGATTTTCTGTTTCATGATATCAAGGTGATAAAAAAAGGATTTCAAATAGGCACAGAGTGAGAGATTCAGTCTAACAAAATTATGACAAATTCATTGCCATGACTTATGTCAGTTTTCTGAAAACATACTGTACATCCCCTTACCTGAATACTTAAGGGTCTAAACTTCCTGAGAAGTGCTTACTTGAATTATAAATTTTCTTTTAGTTCTTGTATTGATCCCATGGCTGGTCTGGAACACCTGCCTATAAGGTAGACTAATTTACTGTCTTATTATCTGAGATACCTGGGATTGCTGGATCTTGATTACAGATACCCAACTACCCAATTTTAAACTGAACTTGTAGTAAAAGGATGACACTTGCAATATACATGGCAAGGTTAGAGTTGAATTATTTTTTTCAACACGTTAAAGGATTTCCCTGTTTATAAGTGATTATGTATCTTACATATGCTTTTGCTGCTGTGTAAAGGTGCCCTTGAACCTTTTTTTTTCAGTCTGCAAATACTCCCCAAATTTAAATATCTTTATCTTTTCAAAATATTTAGTTTTCAGCTTGATTAACTCTGCAGTCTAAGTACAGGTATCAAAGATAATAAGATTTTGACTTATTCTGTTTTGGTTTGAAATTTTTGTGCCTGTCTGTGGATGCTTTCCCCCTGTACACAAGATTTCATGTAGTGAACACTGATCTTGAGCTCTCTATTAGCATAAGAGGACCTTGCAGGCGTGATTCTTCTGCCTCTACCTCTACATCCTAAGTGCTGGGTTGCAAGTGTGTGTCAGTGTGCCTCTAATGTATTTTGGTTTTTTATTTTAGTTTTTTTTGAGACAGAGTCTTTCTATGTTGCTGAGACTGGCCTCAAACACTGGCTGTCTCCCCACATTAGCTTTCTGAGTCCTGGAGTTACAAGAAGTTCAAACTGGATCTACCGGACCCCACAGATGAACAAGTATTTAAACTAGGCATCACAGAGGAAGTGTGGCAGTGACCTCCAGTCTAGACAAAGATGCTTAACACTTTCTCTCTGGAGCTTTACTCAAGGTACTTAAGCAGCTAGGCATTGATGCCACTCACCACTTGGGAGGTAGAGGCAGTTGGATTTCTGTCAGTTTGAGGCCGGCCTGGTCTACATAGGAATTTCTGGACAGGTTCCAAAGCCAAAGAGAAACCCTATATCAAAAACCTAAAACAACACAAAATAAAACAAAAACAAAGAAACAAAAAAATAAAAGAAGAGAGAGAGAGAGAATTTAGCCAAGCAATGATATTTCAAGCCTTTAAACTCAGCACTCTGGATACAAAAGTGGGTGTTTCTCTGAGTTGAAGAACATCAAGGGCTACAAAAAGAAACCCTGTGTGTGTGTGTGTGCATATGGGAATTGGGGGGTAGTGAGTGGAGAGTGAACTAGCAAAAGGAAAGAAGTAGGAGAGTAAAGAACATTGGACTAGGAAGATTTGGTCAGGGGAGGAATAGACATAAGAAGAGAAGTGAAGAGAAGAGAAAAGAAGAAAAGAGGATAGCTAGGAGAGGAGAAGAGAGATAAAGACTATAAAAATGGGAGCCATTATTGGATAGAAGAGGAAACTGAACCTAGAGAAATGTCCAGAGACCTACAAGACTGACCCCAAGAAACAATTTGTGCAACAGTGTAAAGGCTACCATAAATTCCCTTCCCTGACAATGAGATCAAGGACTAACTTATCCACCATCATGGAGCCCTCATCTAGTAGCTGATGGAAACAGAAGCATACATGCACAACTAAACACTGAGCCGAACTGGAATCCAGATGCAGAGAGGGAGGACAAGACCACACTGAAGAAACACATAGACAGAGCTGACCTGAACAAGGAGGAGCTAATGGGTCTCCAGACTTATAGCTGGGAATCCAACATGGGACTGACACAGACCCCTGAACATGGATCTAAGCTAAACGTCCTGTGCAGTCCAAGGGACTTCAGGCAGTGAAACCAAGAAACATCCCTGCTGCAAAAATTACTTTGGGGGAATATCCCCATGGAGGTATAATGCATTAACCTTGAGACAGGAGAGATATTTTAGTCCCTACTTCAAATTATTTGAAGGATTTAGATGACCTCTCCTGGAAGGCATCACCCTATGCGTATAGTGTCCGTAGGATGGGAGGGGAGAGTTGTCATGGGCTCGGGAAGTTGAGAGAGAGGGGAAGAAGGAGGGTGGGGGTAAGGTGGAATGAACTGGTTTGATATGTATAATAATTTTTTTTAAAAAATTAAAAACATTAAAAAGAAACCAATGTAATTTTCAAAAAAATAAAGTTAGCATATTTTAATAATCTAAAATTTTTTACCTCTATTGACTTTGAAATATCACACTTCCAAAGATAGAACATCATTTCCAGCACAAGTTCTAATAGATCTTAATAATAAAAACTCACAGTAACCTATCAGGGAGGGGAGTGTGAAAACTGAAGGATCACAGATTCAGAGCATCTGGCTACTAGAGTTCTTTCTCTACCTATTCTCAGACAAGCCATGTGCTCCTGTCCTCACACTGCCTCCTCAGATTGACTGCTGTCTCTTCGATCCCTCAGACCAATTGCTCAAACAAAATCATCTCACTGCATGCTCTTCTGTCACCTCTACCTTATCTTCCTCTCTCTGTCCATCCATGTCACTCCTATCTCCAAATCCCTACTGCTGGGATTAAAGGCCTGATTCCCAAGTCCTGGGACCACCTTAGTGTGAGCTGTTTTTCTTTTAGACAGACTTAGTATGTGTCTAACTAGTGACATAGTGTGTGTGTGTGTGTGTGTCTAACTACTGATTTAATGTGTGTGGATAACCAGAGACCTTGTGTTGGTAGCTAAGTTAGTGACTTAGGTGTGTAGTTGACTAAATACATAGAAATACATAGGAAAATGGCTAACTACTATATCAGTGTGTGTGTGGCTGACTATTTTCTTGGTGTTTGTGGCTAGCTAGTGAATTAGATGTGTGGCTGACTAGTGACTTAGTATGGGTGGGTAAGTAGTGATATATTGTGTGTAGCTAACTAGAGACATAGTGACTGTGGCTAACTAGTAACCTAGCTTTGTGGCTAACTAGTGACTTAGTTAATTACTGCTTAGGCATGTAGCTAAATAGTAACTTAGGTGTGTAATTAACTACTGTCTTAGTGTGTGTGGCTAACTACTGTTTTATTTGTGTTATGGACTTGTGGCTTAGTTTTTGTGGCTAACTAGTGACTTAGGTATGGGGCTGACTATTGATTTAGGTGTTTTTCTAACTAGTGACTTCATGTGTGTGGCTAAATAGTGAGTTAAGTATGTGGGTACTAGTGAGCTAATATGTGTGGCTAACTAGTGGGTTAGTTTGTGGCTAACTAGTGACTTACACTTAACTACATGTGTAGCTAAATAGTGACTGTGCTTAGTAATCTGTTAGGAACTAGCAGCCATTTGCCCGCCCCCACCCTGATGATGGGCGGGACCCTCATTACCATGCCATCGCTATATCAGTTTTACCTGACGGCTCAAGCTTCACATGGCTGCCAGAGGACTCAGTTACACATGTGCAAGCCTCCCCTTTTAAAGCAAGTGCCCCACCCACCCCCTCTCTCTCTCTCCTGCTTTCAGTTGGACACCAGCCACCCCCCTCTTTCTCTCCCTTCTCTCAACAAACTTGATGTGGGCGCTGAGTCTCGTGTTTGTGTTTCTTAGGCATTAGCTGCACAGCAAAAAACAACATTGGTGCCGAAACCCAGGCAGGTCCTCCTTGAGGGTCACTGGCAGCTTTTTCCTGGTGGGCGGCCAGCCAGAGACACTCGGGATAATGTTTCCGATACCAGTAGTCTACCTCCATTCCCCCCACCCCCGTTCACTGGAAATACCACCCCACACAGGATTCAATTAGGTAAGGTATCCTTTTAAATTTAAACCCATTTCCTTAAGATCTGGTGCATTCCTCACTGGTGGAAGACATACTGCCTCAGGCGGGATAGCTGCTCTTCTCTAGGATTGCTGAGTCCTTCTGGCCAATGTTGGCCCTGGCAAAGTTTTGGGCTGATGATCTATGAATAACACTCTGCCCTTCTCTATTATCAAGTGGCCACACTCTTAGGCTGAAGAGTTCCAAGACTGCATGGTCACTTTCCTCTCTACACATGGGGAATAAACCGACTAAGGAAATATACCCCGCCACTCCACTGGGATGCCTGATAGAAAATTTAAACCCTTTCACTTAATGCCACTTGTTAAGGCAACCAGACTTATTTACCTTTGTACTGAAAAGTGGCCTAGATATCCCCTAGAAAATTCAAATTGGCCGCGTAATGGCTCTCTAGGTCCAGATATTTTTCAGGATCTTTCTAATTACTGCCAGCGAACAGGTAGATGGAAGGAATTTTTTCTATCTCTCTGCTAAACCATCTCTTAGCCTCAACTTGGTTCTGTTCTCTTCCCGCCACACTAAAACTCTCCTGTCCGCTGTAGCTGCAGCTTGTCTCAGGGCAGTAGGCTGGGCTGAGGCAGCATCTACTCAAGACAAAATTGAATCTCAAAATGTTATCATTTCTGCCAGCTGTTGAAGGTATAGTACAGAAGACAGCAAGGCCATTGTTTGGAGAGCAACAGAATGCAACCAATGCCTCCTGCATCAACATAAGGGATTGTCTCATAAACATTCTTCTAACAGGATGCAAATGCATCTGTTGTAGCATTAATGTGCCTTCCCAGGGAGAAAGCACTTCGCTCACAGAGGAGATCCATAAAGACAAATATTTCTAACATAACATGTATCTATCTCTGGAAAATACTCAGAGAGGAGCCAGCCTAGACATAGTTTGCTTTTCATATATGCTATCCTTCTTAAATGGCTTTTGGTTCAAGCTCCATTGTACACAGTGAACTGAAGTAGAGATTGGAGACAGCATGTCTAGCTACTTAGGGAGATGGGAGGATTACACAGAAAATGTTTTCCCAGTACTGTTCCTAAAGGCCACCAGATACCTTAAACTGAAGGACCTGTTCCACATATAGGATCCTGACATGAAGGTGATGGGGAAAGAGATATTTAGGAAACGTAGAAGGTAGAAAAGGTTTTTTTTAAAAAAAAAAAAAAAAAAAAAAAAAAAAAAAGCTGGGATAGGGAAATGTGTCCCATGAAAAGTTTCTTAAGGAGAATAGACTCTTGTATACTATTTCCACAGAGGAAATGGAAGGAAAGGGGACACTTATGTGAAGACAGTAGAAACCCATTCAATGGGACAAACTCAGGAGAACACCACTAAAACAATGCAGTGCTAGGGAATATAGGATATCTCATGATCATTCCTGACTAAGCCCACAGTGGCCATGGGACTGAGAACCACAGCTCTATATAGTTTATATCTACATATAAGAAGGAACCTGTCCACAAAGGCTTTGTTCCATACAATTACCAGCTCTCCCATGAAAATACCTGGTTTTTGACGAGGTTCTGTGTTTTATTGTCAATACACAAGGCCCTTATGAAAATATTTCAAGGCCTAGGCCCCTGGTTGTTACTATCTCTTCTAAGAATGTTTCTCATCCCTTCATGAGGACCTAAATAAAAGCTTTGCTTTATCAGGCCACTCATATATCATTGGTTTACTTTTTAAAATCTGGTGTCCTATTGCCACAGTGGTAGAACTATGCTTTTCTGAAGAAGAAAACTGCAACTATATGATATAATACAATTTAAGGTTGCTTATGACACTGTAATATCTCTCTGAGCAGCTTGTTATGGGGCAGGTCTATGATAAGGGTACGGGACTTTTGCAAAACAGGAGTAGCTTCTGTGTAATGGTTTGGAGTCAAATGTCTGGAAAATCATGAAGAACAAATGTGTATCTAGGATTCAAAATTCTAACAGGACTGGTCAGCATACACTTCTCTTTGTGTTTTTGAGAGGCAGTACTACCTCAGTTAAATTCTACTTTATGAGATATAATATCTCAAAAGAATTTGTAAATCGTTTGTGTTACAAATGCTACTCTTGTAGATCACTGCTCAATAGTGAAGTGCTACCCTTATATGAGATGTCTTTTACAACCTGCAGAAAATTAACAATACATGGATCTTACACATAAAATTAAAATGCAAACGGCTGAACTTATAAAAGGTACTTAACTAAAAGGCCTCTGGAAGTTTGTTGCCTTGCTTTCAGTGGGTGCACCTGAAGTATGTAGAAGTTGACTTAAAAACTGTTTCCATAGACACCTCCCTGCTCATAGTACTCAAAGCAGATACAGCCCACAGAATCGTTATTTGGTGTACTTCCTCTAGCTTCTGGGAATTTCAAGGACTACAAGAGAACTCAGCAGACAGGTTGTCTCCTTGCAGCTTCCCACCCAGATCCAGGGAATATCCACCACACTGGATCCATCACCTCACTATCTCCCACTACCGATCTGAGGGCGGCAGCCCCTCACTCACCATGCTGTGGTTTTCCAGTGTGCCCTTCCTCAAAGCCCATCACTCAAAACCACTGGCTGCAGTTTCTGTTCAAATCCAGAACAGAAGGGCCCTGTACTTCTTTTGACAGGCAGGTCACAAAGGGGCCTGATTAGCTATTAAGGCTTGAGTGGTAAAAGCACCTCCCAGGTGGTTGCAGAGTGCTTAAGGACAAATTGCAATGGTTACTGATTGCCTTCTAGCACTAAGACTTTTATACATCAGCAGTGATGTGCATTTCTATAGCAATTGTCCTATAGCTGACCCGTGCTATCATTCTGTAGTACACAGGCATTTACCTTTCTTCCTCCTAGACACAGTGTTGCTAGCTAAATATACTTACTTAAATGGATTGAGTGATTCTTTGTGAAAAAGTTGCAAGGGAGCTCCAAATATTCGTTAACTACCACAAAGAGATTTAGGAATGCAAAATGTGTTATTTGTTATTTGGTTAAACACTGAGTTTAGTTGAACTAAATTTGCTTTTTACCTGTTTGTCACAGGAACTTCAGATAATCAGGAAAGAAAAGCAGGGGCCACATCTCAAAAAAAGATAAATGATCTTTATCGTGGCAGAATGCCGGATGATGGCTCCACGAATGCAGAATTTTATCCCTGAAATTCAGAGCAAACACTTGGCAAAGGCATCATAATGAGAAAAGTAGTCTTCATGGAAAATTGAATATTTACAGAGGAATACATCTTCAGTAAGCATATAAAAAAATAAAACAAAACAAAAACCAACTGCATTAATCAAGGTTCTCTGCATATAAAGGAATGTAGGATGAATCTCTCCATATATGTAGAAAGTGGATTTATTACGATGTCTCACAAGCTGTGATGTATTTAGTCCAACAATGGTTGCCTACCAATGGGAATCTGAAGAGTACAGCAGTTTTTTAATTTATCAGGATGGATGTGTCAGCTGGTCATTATACATCAAAATTCCAAAAAAGTAGGCTCTAATGGTAGTAAAGGAAGAAACTTGGTACCCAGAGCTAGGGTAAGCAGCCAAAGAGGGAAAGCGTCCTCCTTCAATACCATTTATACATGTAGGCTACCACCAGAAGGTTGATCTGATTTTTCCTTTATGTGATTTTGTTTTGTTTTGTTTTTTGTTTTCAAAACAGGGTTTATCTGTGCAGAACTTAAACTCATTCTGTGGATTTGGCTGGCCTCAACCTAAGCAAAATCAGGCAGCCTCCTGTGTCCTGGAATTAAACATTTGCACTGCCACCAACCAGTTAAAGGTAGATCTCATCATCTGTTTGCATACAAGGCTTCTGTATGGCATTGGCAGTCCTGGAATATATTCTGCCAGTCTGAAATTTCTCAGCCCCTAAATGGGAATCCTTTCCAAATTGTCATGAGTTCAAAGTGTTCCAATAACTCCTATTATCCTTAAGATATTATCTTTCCTGCTACAGGTCACCTGTGACTTGATGATGAATGGCACCTACCTAAATAGCAATGATTTGGGAGTAGAGAGGTTAAGCACCCTGAAGGAATAAGTGCAGCAATGGGGTGCCTGAAGGAACATAGTATGTGCAATTATGGAGTGCCTTTACCATTATTGGAAGCAATTTCTGTTTTTCCTTTATACATATTAATAAAAGTCTCCTTCCATTGCTGCACCTTTGTTTGACTACTTCAGTTTTGTATATGAATAAAATGGAGCTTTCAGTATTGACTGAATCTGCCTGCTTGACATTATATTATGTCTCTGTCTTCCTTCCATGAATGATAGCTAGTCTTTCACTTGTCCACATTCAGGGACTGAGAAATGGACATGTGCCTGAGCTGCTGTTTCTGATTACAGTTCTACAAACTCCTTGATATTTGTGTGGAGTTCATAAGATAACTTTGTGGTGTCCACTTTTGGTCTACCACCACGGCAACTATAGACTCATAAAATTCTCATTTTCCAGGGAGTCACATTGTAGAAATAGTACTGATTCTTTCAAATGAAAATGTCTCTATGAAAGAAACATTGACTTCTTATATGACCACCTTATAGTATATGGTAGTGCTTTAGAGATGGGAAAATTCCATATTTAGCTTTCTTATTTGGTTTTGCATATATTTGCATTCTAAGCCTATTATGAACCTTGATGTAGATTATTTACTGTTTTCTATTTTGTTTTCATAAGTGTTCAAACTGAATATATATGCTTTAAATTTTCATTAATTTTACTTTTGTATTTTTTCTCTTCCTTTTAAGAATAGAATTAATGTGACATCCTGTCTTATATAGAACTCATATTATAGATTAGTCTGTCCTAGGACATGAGAGATATCTGTCCACCTTGAATCCGGAGTGCTGGCATTGTAGTTTTGCTTGTCAACAGAAGTTAGTTCATTAGCTTGGCTCACTTATGATGAATGACTGAGCCTGGTTGTTAGTGTAGTCAGACAACAGGCTCTGGTACTAAACTCCAGTAACAGAAGATGGTGCCCATCAAATGCAGGTTTTCTGCCTCAAAGTCCATTGTCCTCCAAATATGGGAAATATTATTTTCCCTTATCATTTACTCTTGTAAAACTCAACAAATGTCTTGGAAGGGTTCTGTCTATTACTAGTAATGGAGACAGCCAGGTTCACAGATGTAAGATGTTTTCTATACAGTTAAGTGTAATTCTTCATGTTATTCATCACATCTAATGTCTCACTAAGTAAACTTGAAGCTATGAAGCCAGGCATGGTGGCAGAAGCCTTTAGTAATGGTTCTTAGAGAGAGGATGTAGGAATTTCAGGATTTCCTAGTCACCAAAGATGAAACTGGTCCCTGGGGTATTGTGTTCATACCACAGTCAAAGTTAGTCTGTGACTGCTTCAGGACAATGTCCATAAACTTGCCCAAAGCTCTTGATCTTCAGGGCCATGGCACCAGCAAATGTTAGCTAATATATTGACCCCACCTTATTACATATTCTTACTTTTAAAGAATTCCATTAAAATAGAATCAAAGTTATTTTACCATATCTCTGTTTCTTATCCAGCTCATGTCTGTACCAACCCCAAAGTCATTTGGGGCAGGGAAAAAGGCCCAACCCCTTGTGTCTAGGCTGAGTATCTATCCACGGGGAATGGTCTCCTGAAGCCTTTCATACAGCAGGGATACATCCTTATTCCACTGCCAGAGGTCCCTTACACTTACTAGGCCTTCTAAATGAGATGCACTTTTAGGGGTTTTAGGTCAGTCATATTATGGATTCCCAACTGTCAGACTGGGGTGCATGACCTCTGCATTGTTTTGCTTAGGTGATTATGTGGGTATCTCGAACCTGGTCTTGAACCCTGTACTTATCAATCCTCTGTCTCTGCAACTGGATTCCAGGAGTTCCACTTAATTGCTTAGCTGTGGGTGTCTGCTTTTGTTTCTTTCAACTACTGGACGAAGGCTCTAGAATATCCTATAAGGTAGATATCCATCTCATTATATGGAAGGACATTTAAGGTAGTCTCTCCACTATTGCTTATATTTTTATTTGGGGTGATCCTTGTAGATCTCTGGACATTTTCCTAGTGCCAGATTTCTCTTACCACCTATTATATCCCCATCTTGTATGGTATTTCTTTTGTTGCTCTCCTCTATTCTTTCCAAAATTCAGTCTTCTTGATGCTTCTTTTTCTCCTTCCCATTCTCTTCTCCCCTTCTCTTTCTCCTAACTCTCCCTTCCCTCACCCGATGCTCCCAATTTTCTCAGGAGACTTTGTCCCTTTCCACTACTATGGGGAACAATGGCAGGCCTTTCAAGGGTGAAGTCTGAACTGAGGTGAATCCAGGGGAGTGCACCCCTTGACACCCTGAATGTAGGGCTTGGAACAGTGCTACCAAACACTGCCAGTACTCGAACATCCTCTCTCCAACTGCAGCTCAATATTAAGGCTGAAGCTTTGCACAACCTGCTTTGTCCATCTCTCAAGGAACAGTTGCCAATGGTCTACAGGATGGTGGCTAAGGGAAACCTTGTAAACCACACCTCCAGCTAAAAGCGATCCCACTAACTCCTGAATCCTTCCTCTCCATATCATCCCTGGGGAGAAGGAATAAGGAATGCTTAAACCATGATATGCATAACCAGGGAGGCTGGGTTGTTGCATGGGAACCCTCATGGCTTCTGTATCTATACAAAGAGTTTAGAATGTTTGGTAGTCCTGGTCCAAGCCTGCCCTCAAATTCTGTGTCTTTTCTGCTCATTTATTCCAGTAACTCGGGATTTGTTAGCCAATCAGAGTTTCAAGCATAGACACCAGTCATAGGGGAGGTTTCTTCCCAGTCTTATATGAGATGCCTTTGGTACAGAGTGTGAAACCAGAAGGTGGAGAAGCTTGGGTTGATGTCTCTCTTGCTCCCATTATCTCTTAACTCCCCCTTTCTCCCTCCTCATGCTGTCTTTCTTTCTCTCTATGTCAGATCTGTCTGTCTCTGTGTCTTTCTCCCTCTCTCTCTTTCTCTCTCTTCGGTTGCAGATTATATCAGAAGGGATTATGTGTTTGACATTTTTCTTGGGTGTAGTGAACTGAGTAAGAACCATGCTCCACAAAAAAAAAAAATGATTATTGAAATTAAAGAAAAGTACAATGGCTAAAATCTTCACCAAATTGTATGAATTATTTTGATTTACTCTTCCATGAGCTCTCCCCTGTCACTTCATATCAAGATGATAGAGAGATGATAGAGACAAGTTTAGAGATATGAATGAAAAAAAATTAAGCAACGTTTATTGCCAAGAGCTATGTCAGGATTTTGACAAAATTCTATAGTTCCTGCTAGAAGAATAAATCAAAAGGCTAAAATTCTTGGGAACAAGTGTGAGCAAACCCAAATCCATGCACTGGCACTACATAATCAAAATTAAATCAAATCTTTAACCAAACATATTTTAACTTGTGAATACACAATATTGTGAGCACACATTCCTGTAACCCAGGTCCTTAGTGGATAAAGTCTTAACAGATTCCTCCAATATGAAATGCTTTATATAATACAAAGCAAATGTGTAGGATTCGAGAGAAATCAATCTTCCCAACAAGGCCTATTATATTGTTAAAGTCATGAGTGAAAGAGCCTCCATTGCAGGGCCTCTGCTAAAGAGGCATCACATGGAAAGTGCCAGGTCCCAGCAAGAACTGCCTGTCAAAGCAGAAGCATCCAGATATCAGCCCAGTATATGTCTTCCCTGGCCCTGGCCCTGGCCTGGCCCCTGGCCTCTGGCCCCTGGCCCTTGAACCCTGGCCCCTGCCCCCTGGGCCCTGGCCCTGTCCCTGGCCGAGAAAACATGGGATCAAGCTCCTATAAAGGTCAGAGCATGAAGAGGTGTATTGTTTCCATTCTACGAATTAGAAAATTAAAGCACAGAAAACAGAATTAAAATACTCATCATTGTACTTGAATGGCACAATGATGATGGTGATGCCCCTGCTGCAGCCATCTTTTCAGCTGTTATCAACATTGTGGCTACTACTGCTACGCCAGGATTGGGCCCATGATCTCACGTCCTGCCACACCGCAACAGAGATTCAGGCGCTTATGATGATGTCATGCCAATAGAATTCATCAGGCAAGACAGTATCATTATCTGACGATTAACCTAAGGTATTTCAAAAGTGTGTGATGACAGCATCCATTTTCATATCTGGCAAATCTGCCCAGGAACTAATGATACAAAAAAAGGTCAACGGCTTACCTATTTAAAGATGTAATTATTAAATTCTTTCCTTATATAATCTGTGACCCCTGAAGTTTGGTGCCACCTTGCATGACTCAAGTGTGACAGACGGTCTAACGATCTGATTATTTCATTATTCAAATCTGTCTTTTTCTCCTCCAGGAAGAGTGGGGTCTGGATCCACCTTGTTGGTGTTAAATTGTATCTTGTGTCTTCTTTCT
Source organism: Phodopus roborovskii (assembly GCF_943737965.1). Classification (NCBI taxonomy): domain Eukaryota; kingdom Metazoa; phylum Chordata; class Mammalia; order Rodentia; family Cricetidae; genus Phodopus; species Phodopus roborovskii. Next base: position 233,556 of record NW_026126832.1, on the reverse strand, counting down.
TTCTGTCTATCTTTCTTTCTTTCTTCCTTTCTTTATTTAAATCAAGGTTGATATCATTTTGTTTTTCTTTCTAGGGGTGAATTATGAGAAATTATCTGTTTATTCATTCATTTTTTGTTCAAATCTATGATTAATAACTCAATGTCTCTTCAGTATTGAGCAATCATTTAGGCTTCATGCATAAAACATCATACACTTCTTTAATGTTTATTCATTTAATTATGAAAATCTGTCATTATGTATTCAGTGATCACTGGAGTTTTGAGCCTCCTTAGTGGTGACCATTGTACCAGACGATCATATCATCTAATACTACACTTACTTCTTTAATTGTTAATCTAGGAAATTAAGTGATAATTCATCATTTAATTTACGTATTTAAAATACAGGTAATGTTATGGACCATGAGTCCCTTTTTGAGTCAGAATTTGGGAGTTGATGACGTAATATCACCTCATTACTTCATCATTTAGCTATGAAAATAGATCTTTACATCAGCGATAGGTTTAGGACTTAGGTGCCATCTCATCAGTGTTAATATAAAAGGCCCACTAATTAATTATCAATTTAATTTTTTTAAATTCCTCATTATTCCAGAAAGAGATCAGTCTGACTACTCCATGTGAGATTTAAGTATGCACCACCACCATGATATTATTCAATCATTTTTCATTATATATTCATTATTTAAATCGATGAAGATTTTGTTCTTCTTGACTGGAGTCGGGCCATTCCTCCATGGGAGTTAATCACGTGGCATTATTTAATTATCTAAGTACTACTTCCTTGGCAATCACTGGAGTTGGGTTCCATCTTATGAAAGTTAAGTATGGAGGACTATCCAATTATTAACTCATTTGATTACATAAGTAATGATGGTGTCATCCTTCATTTGGCTTCTGTGGGATTGACACAGCAGATCAGTACGAGAAGCAGTGCCCACAGAATGGGGGACACTGCCTTATACAGTGATTACTGATTACGTAATAGTAGATTTTTAACATTTTAATGATTACACGATTTTAAACAAAAACTGTAATGTTTCACATCATCAGTTTCTGAGATGTTGCAACAGAACTGACCCATGAAGGACACAGTGACCACCGATTTTAAAAATGGAATAACTGAATAATCTCATGATCAGGGAATCTCATCTAATGAACTATGTCGGGCTGATAACATGACACACCACCAACAATAAATCACTCTAAATAACCATATTAGAAAGCGGGGTACAGGACTTAATAGAGAACAGTCAATTGAGGAATCCAAAATGACTAAAAGAAACACAAGACACTGCTCAAAATCCTTAATCATCAGCCTAATTCAAATCTAAACAACTCTGAGAAACCATGGGATCAATCTCCTCTAAAGATAAGAGGATGAATAGGAGTTTATTTTATTTTAAATAAAGGGAAAAGGATTATGGTAGAGGCGATTAATTGTATTGTTTCCGTTCTAGATATTACAAAACTGAAGCATAGAAAACAGGTTTAAAATACTCATCATTGTATGTGAATGGCACAAAGATGCTTTTGTTTTCATGCTTATGTCACTATAGGCAAGTTGTAGCTTGAGAGACTGGTAAATATGTAGAACTCAAAAGAAAGAGCCCTGCTTTGTTTCTGTGAGAAACTCAGTGAGGCTGTAGGGTTAGTTCATCGGTGGGTATGCTACTTTTAGCATGGGAGAGGGGCACCAGAATGTGACAGAATGTTGGTTCATAAATGTTGCCTGGAAACCCTGCTTGCATTCTGTATCCTGGTATCATGGGCCAAGGACCAGAGAAAGTGTTCGAGAAAGTGTTATCATGGGACATTACAGTCTCCCAAGATAACTATCTCCTAAAACTTTTCATGACAGCATTTGATTCGCCTAAACAAGTCATAGCCACACCTCTGGAAGTGTGCCTACAGTTTTACTGAATACAAAATTCAAGATTACCTAATCATCAGAAAACATAGTCTGTGGAGAAACAGTTCAAAGTCTTCTGTTTATGAATACTCTCTCTCCTAAGAAGTCAAACTATGGACCAAAAGATTATAAGACTCACAATTATTCAACAAAAGGTGAGTTTGCCATTGGTGACTACATTCAGGAAGGTGATAATCCATTTGATAGAGTAGACTTAGTGATTATTGGATTTCAGTCCATCTCTTTAGAGGCAGCAATCCAACATTAAATATGTGATATCTTCTAAAAAACATGCATACAAAACGACAGTTCAGCATATAAACATGTTACGACTCTGCTCTGTGATTAAATAAGGGATGAACCTGGGAGTTTCCCACAATCATGTGGGAGGCAACAGAGAGTCAATTGTGTGGAGTATAGGAGACCATTACATCCTCTGATTGTGTTGTTATTTGATTATTAAAATAGGACATTAGATAATCCATGATCAGTGGATTGTGGTGAAGCGATGTGGGAGGCAATTATATTAGACCATCTTAATATCAATTATGTAGTTAAAATATTTAAATTAATCACGACAGCATCGTTCATGAGCCTGGTTTGGAGCCACCTTATGGAAGTGGATGATGTTACATGAACTCATTATTTGATTATTTAACTATATAAAACAATGATTATATCGTCCATGACACCTGGAATCTGTTGCCACACATCATCTAATTACATAATTAATGAATTTAAATTGACAATCTGTGTTTATCCCCAAGATAATGTAAATATTTGTATAGTTATGTAAACAACAATCGTCCATTCCATGAAGAGACCTGTAAAGCTCCCTCTTTTGAAGATAATGTGCAGTATCTTCACATTGTATGATTCATTGAATCAATTGATGATGATGACATCCTTCATGACTGGAGTCTGCCCATGCTTCCCTGCTAGTAGAATTCTGCATCCCCTATTTATTTTGACAGTAAGCTATTAGTGACTTATTTAATTTTTTAAATTATGTAAACGACAGACAGTGCCATCACCAATTACAGTTAGGGTGCAAAAATCTGTCAGGGACAAGGTTAGGAAAGTTGTAGACATGGGCAGAGCATTTTCTGAATGATCTATGCATCTCCCAGAGTACGAGGGATGCTGGGAGATTAAGTCCAGAAGGTTTCACGGTGCCCTCCGAGAAGTACAAGGATTTCACCAGGCCGGCACAGTGGTCTGGGTTTTGAATATCTGCTCTTCCTCCACATCTTCACATCGGTTGTGATCTACCATGAGAAGAAAGAATGGCACTAGGAGGTCGGCACCATCACCGAGACCTGGCAAAAGGATGACGACTCAGAACACAGAAGTACATCTCTCTCTCAGCTATGGTATTGATGCCTCTGCTGCAGCTACCTGTTCAGCTGTTATCAACATTGTGGCTACTGCTGCTACGCCAGGATTTGGCCCACTATCTCACGTCCTGCCGCACCACAACAGAGTTTCAGGTGCTTGTGATGAGGTCAGGCCAACAGAATTCATCAGGGAAGACAGTATCATTATCTGACGATTAACTGATGGCATTTTAAAAATGCGTGATGACAGCATACAGTTTCATACCTGGCAAGTCTGCCCAGGAATTGATGATACAAAAAAAGGTCAACGGCTTACATATTTAAAGATGTAATTATTAAATTTTTCATTATATAATCTGTGATCCCTGAAGATTGGCGCCACCTTGTGTTACTTAAGTATGACAGCCCATCTAACTATCTGATTATTTCATTATTCTAATCTGTCTTTTTCTACTCCAGGAAGAGTGGAGTCTGGATCCACCTTGTTAGTGTTAAATTGTATATTGTGAATTCTTTCTTTCTTTCTTTCTTTCTTACTTCCTTTCTTTCTTTCTTCCTTTCTTTATTTAAATCAATGTTGATATTTTGTTATCTCTCTAGGCGTGAATTATGAGAAACTATCTCTTTATTCATTTATATTTTGTTCAAATCTATGATTAAGAACTCAATGTCTCTTCAGTATTGAGCAATCATTTAGGCTTCACGCATAAAACACCATCCACTTGTTTACTGTTTATTCATTTAATTATGAAAATCTGTCATTATATATTCAGTGATTACTGGTGTTTTGAGCCTCTTTGGGGAGACCGTTTTACCAACCATCACATCATCTAATACTACACTTACTTCTTTAACTGTTAAACTAGGATAATAAGTAATATTTCTGCATTTAATTTATGTATTGGAGTCAGATTTTGTGAGTTGATGATGTAATGTCATCTCATTACTTCATCATTTAGCTATGTAAATAGATCTTTACATCAGCGATAGGTTCAGGACTTTGGTGCCATCTCTTCAGTGTTAATATACAAGGCCCACTAATTAATTTTCACTGTAACTTTTTAAAAACATCATTATTCCAGTAAGAGTTCAGACTGACTACTCCATGTGCGATTTATGTATGCACCACCATGTCATTATTCAATCATATTTCATTATATATTAATCATTAAAATCGATGAAGATGTTGTTCTTCTTCACTGGAGTCGGGCCAATCCTCCATGGGAGGTAATCACGTGGCATTATTTAATCATCTAAGTACTACTTCCTTGACAATCACTGGAGTTTGGTTCCATCTTTTGAAAGTTAAATATGGAGGACTAACCAATTATTAACTTATTTGATTGCGTAAGTAATGATGGAGTCATCAGTCATTTGGCTGCTGTGGGATTGACACAGCAGGAGATCAGTACCAGAAGCAGTGCCCAGAGAATGGGGGACACTGCCTTATAGAGTGATTACTGATTACACAATAGTAGATTTTAACAATCGAATGATTACACGATTTAAAAAAAAACGGTACTGTTTCACATCTTCAGTTTCTGAGAGGTTGCAAAAGAACTGACCCATGAAGGACATAGTGACCACCGATTTTAAAAATGGAATAACTGAATAATCTCCTGATCAGGGAATCTCATCCAATGAACTCTGTCGGGCTGATAACATGACACACCATCAACTTAAATAACTCTAACTAACCATATTAGAAAGCGGCGTACAGGACTTAACAGAGAACAATCAATTGAGTTATCCAAATTACTGAAAGAAAGAGAAGACACTGCTCAAAATCCTTAATCATCAGCCTAATGCAAATATAAACAACTCTGAGAAACCATCGGATCAAGCTCCTCTAAAGGTAAGAGGATGCAGAGGAGTTAATTTTATTTTCAATAAAGGGAAAGGATTATGGTAGAGGCGATTAATTGTATTGTTTCTGTTCTAGAAATAAGAAAATTGAAGCATAGAAAACAGGTTTAAAATACTCACCATTGTACTTCAATGGCACAATGATGCCTTCACTTTCATGCTTATGTAACTATAGGCAAGTTGTAGCTTGAGAGACTGGTAAATATGTAGAACTCAATAGAAAGAGCCCTGCTTTGTTTTTGTGAGAAACTCAGTGAGGCTGTAAGGTTAATTCATCGGCGGGTATACACCTTTTAGCATGTGGGAGGGGCACTAGAATGTGACAGAATGTTGGTTCATAAATGTTGCCTGGCAACCCTGCTTGCATTCTGTATCCTGGTGTCATGGGCCAAGGACCAGAGAGCAGCTTCGAGAAAGTGTTATCATGGGACATTACAGCCTCCCAAGATAACTATCTCATAAAACTTTTAATGACAGCATTTGATTCGCCTGAACAAGTCATAGCCACATCTTTGGAAGTGTGCCTACAGCTTTTCCTGTTTACTAAATTCAAGATTACCTATTTATCAGAGAATGTACTGTGTGGTGAAACAGTTCAAAGTCGTCTGTTTATGAATACTCTCTCTCCTAAGAAGTAAAACTATGGAACAAAAGACAAATAAGACTCACAATTATTCATCAAAAGGTGAGTTTGCCATTGGTGACTTCCTTCAGGAAGGTGATAATCCATTTGTTAGAGTAGACTTATTGATTATTGGATTTCAGTCCATCTCTTTTGAGGCAGCCACCCAACATTAAATATGTGATATCTTCTAAAAACCCTGCATACAAAACGACAGTTCAGCATATAAACATGTTACTACTCTGCTCTGTGATTAAATAAGGGATGAACCTGGGAGCTACCCACAATCCTGTGGGAGTCAACAGAGTGTCAATTTTGTTGAGTATGGCAGACCATTTCATCCTCTGATTGTGTTGTTATTTGATTATTAAAATAGGACATTAGATAATCCATGATCAGTGGATTGTGGTGACGCGATGTGGGAGTCAATTATTATAGACCATCTTAATATCAATTATGTAGTTAAAATATTTAAACTAATCACGATAGCATCGTTCATGTGCCTGGTTTGGAGTCACATTAGGGAAGTGGATGATGTTATATGAAGTCATTATTTGATTATTTATTTATATAAAACAATGTTTATATCGTCCATGACACCTGAAATCTGGTGCCACAGATCATCTAATTACCTAATTAATTTATTTAAATTGACAATCTGTGCTAATCCCCAAGATAATGTAAATATTTGTATAGTTATGTAAAATGCAATCCTCCATTCCATGAAGAGACCTGTAAAGCTCCCTCTTGTGGAGATAATGTGCAATATCTTCACATTGTAAGATTCATTGACTCAATTGATGATGATGACATCCTTCATGACTGGAGTCTGGTCATGCTTCCCTGCCAGAGAAAAGCTACATCCCCTATTTGTTGTGACAGTTAGCTATTACAGACTTATTTAATTCTTTAAATTATGTAAATGACAGACAGTGCCATCACCAATTACAGTTAGGGTGCAAAAATCTGTCAGGGACAAGGTTAGGAATGTTGTAGACATGGGCATAGCATTTTCTGAATGATCTATGCATCTCCCAAGTACGAGGTATGCTGGGTGATTGAGTCCAGAAGGTTGCACGGTGCCCTCGGGGAAGTATAAGGACTTCACCAAGTTCGGCACAGTGGTCTGGCTGTTGACTACCTGCTCTTCCTCGACAACTTCACATTGGTTGTCATCTACCATGATAAGAAGTAGTGGCACTAGGAGGTCGGCACCATCACCGATATTGATACCCCTGCTGCAGCCATCTTTTCAGCTGTTATCAACATTGTGGCTGCTACTGCTACGCCAGGATTGGGCCCACTATCTCACGTCCTGCTGTACCACCACAGAGATTCTGGCGCTTGTGATGAGGTCAGGCCAACAGATTTCATCAAGCAAGACAGTATCATTATGTGACGACTAACTGATGGCATTTTAAAAATGCGTAATGACAGCATATAGTTTCATACCTGGCAAGTCTGCCTAGGAATTGATGATACAAAAAAGATCAACGGCTTACATATTTAAAGCTGTAATTATTAAATTCTTTCATTATATACTCTGTGATCCCTGAAGTTTGGTGCTACCTTCTGTGACTCAAGTGTGACAGCCCATCTAACTATCTGATTATTTCATTATTTCAATTTATGTTTTTCTACTTCAGGAAGAGTGGAGTCTGGATCCACTTTGTTGGTGTTAATTTGTATGTTGTGAATTCTTTCTTTCTTCCTTTCTTCCTTTCTTTCTTCTCACAAGAGGAAGCTTTACAGGTCTCTTCATGGAATTGAGGAATTTTGGTTTACATAACTTTATAAATATTTACATTATTTTTGGTATTAACACAGACTGTCATTTTAAATACTTTAATTATGTAATTAGATGATCGGTGGCACCAGATTCCAGGTGTCATGGATGATATAATCATTGTTTTATATAGTTAAAAATCAAACAATGAGATCATGTAACATCATCCACTTCCCTAAGGTGGATCCAAACCAGGCTCTTGAACCGTGCTGTCATGATTAATTTAAATATTTTTAACTACATAATTGATATTAAGATGGTCTATAATAATTGCCTCCCAGATTGTGTCACCACTATCCACTGATCATGGATTATCTAATGTCCTATTTTAATAATCAAATAACAACATAATCAGAGGATGAAATGGTCTGCCATACTCCACAAAATTGACACTCTGTTGACTCCCACAGGATTGTGTGTAGCTCCCAGGTTCATGCCTTATTTAATCACAGAGCAGAGTAGTAACATGTTTAAATGCTGAACTGTCATTGTGTATGCAGGGTTTTTAGAAGATATCACATATTTAATGTTGGACGGCTGCCTCAAAAGAGATGGACTGAAATCCAGCAATAACTAAGTCATCTCTAACAAATTGATTATCACCTTCCTGAAAGAATTCAACAAGGGCAAACTCACCTTTTGATGAATAAGTGTGAGTCTTATTATCTTTTGTTCCATAGTTTTTCTTCTTAGGAGAGAGAGTATTCATAAACAGAAGACTTTGAACAGTTTCTCCACAGACTACATTCAGTGATGATTAGGTCATCTTGAATTTAGTAACCAGTAAAAACTGTAGGCACACTTCCAGAGGTGTGGCTATGACTTGGTTAGGCGAATCAAATGCTGTCATTAAATTTTTAGAGACAGTTATCTTGGGAGACTGTAATGTCCCATGTTATCCCATGCTCGAAGCTTCTCTCTTGTCCTTGGCCCATGATACCAGGATACAGAATGCAAGCAGGGTTGCCAGGCAACATTTATGAACCAACATTCTGTCACATTCTAGTACCCCTCCCACATGAAGGATGTCATCATCATCAATTGAGTCAATGAATCATACAATGTGAAGATATTGCACATTATCTCCACAAGAGGGAGCGTTACAGGTCTCTTCATGGAATGGAGGATTGTTGTTTACATAACTATACAAATATTTACATTATCTTGGGGATTAACACAGATTGTCAACTTAAATACATTAATTATGTAATTAGATGATCTGTGGCACCAGATTCCAGGTGTCAAGGACGATATAATCATTGCTTTGTATAATTAAATAATCAAATAATGAGTTCATGTAACATCATCCACTTCCCTAAGGTGCCTCCAAACCAGGCTCAGGAACGATGCTGTCATGATTAATTTAAATATTTTAACTACATAAATGATATTAAGATGGTCTATGATAATTGCCTCCCACATCGCATAACCACAATCCACTGATTATGGATTATCTAATGTCCTATTTTAATAATCAAATAAGAACATAATCAGAGGATGAAATTGTCTGCCAGTCTCCACACAATTGTCTCTCAGTTGCCTCCCACATGATTGTGGGAAATTCCCAGGTTCATCCCTTATTTAATCACAGAACACATTAGTAAAATGTTTAACTGCTGAACTGTCATTGTGTATGCAGGGTGTTTAGAAGATATCACATATTTAATGTTGGATGGCTGCCTCAAAGGAGATGGACTGAAATCTAATAAGGATGTCAACAATGTCAAACTCACCTTTTTGATGAATAATCGTGATCCTTATTATCTTTTGTTCCAAGAAGTTTTACTTCTTAGGGAAGAGAGTATTCGTAAACAGAAGACTTTGAACTGTTTCTCCACAGACTATGTTCTCTGATGATTAGGTAATCTTGAATTTGGTAAGCAGTAAAAGCTGTAGGCACACTTCCAGAGGTGTGGCTATGACTTGGTTAGGCGAATCAAATGCTGTCATTAAAAGTTTTAGGAGATAGTTATCTTGGCAGACTGTAATGTCCCATGGTAACACTTTATCGAAGCTGCTCTCTGGTCCTTGGCCCATGATACCAGGATACAGAATGCAAGCAGGGTTGCCAGGCAACATTTATGAACCAACATTCTGTCACATTCTAGTGCCCCTCCCACATGCTAAAAGGAGTATACCCACCGATGAACTAACCCTACAGCCTCACTGAGTTTCTCACAAAAACAAAGCAGGGCTCTTTCTTATGAGTTCTACATTTTTACCAGTCTCTCAAGCTACAACATGCCTATAGTGACATAAGCATGAAAACGAAAGCATCATTGTGCCATTCAAGTACAATGATGAGTATTACAAACCTGTTTCCTATGCTTCAATGTTCTAATTTCTACAATGGAAACAATACAATTAATCGCCTCTACCATAATCCTTTTCTCTTTATTGAAAATAAAATAAACTCCTCTTCATCCTCTTACCATTAGAGGAGCTTGGTCCCATGGTTTCTAGGCATTGTTTAGATTTGCATTAGGCTGATGATTAAGGATTTTGAGCAGTGTCTTATGTTTCTTTCAGTCATTTTGGATTCCTCAATTTACTGTTCTCTATTAAGTCCTGTACCCTGCTTTCTAAGATGGTTATTTAGAGTTATTTATTGTTGGTGGTGTGTCATGTTATCAGCCCGACAGAGTTCATTAGATGAGATTCCTTGAAACTGTTAAAAATCTATTATTACATAATCAGTAAACACTGGATAACACAGTGTCGCTCATTCTGTGGGCACTGCTTAAGGAACCATTCTCGTGCTGTGTCAATCCCAAAGCAGCCAAGTGACGGATGACACCATCATTACTTTTGCAATCAAATAAGTTAATAATTAGATAATCCTGCATACTTAACTTTCATAAGATGGATCCCAACTCCAGTGATTGTCAAGAAAGTAGTACCTACTCAATTAAATAATGCCACATGATCAACTCCCAAGGAGAAAAGGCCAGGCTACTGTCATTAAGAACAACTTCTTCATTGATTAAAATAATTAACATATAATGAAAATGATTGAATATTGACATGGTGGTGCATACTTAAATCCCTCATGGAGTAGTAAGACTGATCTCTTCCTGGAATAGTGATTTATTTAAAAAATTTAGTTGAAAATTACTTAGTTGGCTAATTATATGAACACTGACGAGATGGCACCAAAGTCATAAACCTATCACTGATGTAATGATCTATTTACATAGATAGTGATGAAGTAATGAGATGATGTTACTTCATCAACTCCCAAAATCTGACTCCAAAAAGGTCTTATGGTTCAAAACATTACCTGTATTTAAATACATTAATTAAATGATGAATTATTATTTAATTTCCTAGTTTAACAGTTAAATAAGTAAGTGTAGTAGTAGACGATGTGATGATCTGGCACGATGCACCCCCATAATGAGGCTCAAAACTCCTGTGATCACTGAATCCTTAATGACAGATTTTCATATTTAAAAGAATAAACATTAAACAAGTGGATGGTGTTTTATACGTGAATCCTAAGGGATTGCTCAATCCTGAAGAGTCGTTGAGTTCTTAATAATAGATTTGAACAAAAAAAGGATAGAATTAAGACATAATTTCTCATAATTCACCTCTAGAGAGATAATAAAACAATTAACACCATCAAGTAGGATCCAGATTCCACTCTTCCTGGAGTAGAAAAAGACAGATTTTATAAATGAAATAATCAGATAGTTAGATCGTCTATCACTCTTGAGTCACACAAGGTGGCACCAAACTTCAGGGTTCACAGATTATATAATGAAACAATTTAATAATTGCATCTTTAAATATGTAAGTCGTTGAACTTTTTTGTATCATCAAATCCTGGACAGACTTTCCAGATATGAAAAAGTATGCTGTCATCATGTTTTTTTTAAATTCCATTACTTAATCATCAGATGTCGAGTGCTATCGCCTTGGCTGCAAGAATGATGCTCAACAACAGGATTCTTCTGCAGCTATGTTTATTGTGGGGCTCATTACAGCAAGTTGAGGGAAGACCTCGAGGAGGAAAAAGGGCTCTGCTTATATATGCTCAGAGGAGTCGTGTCTATTACTGATAGGTGCAGCCCTCAACGCTTGTAACGGTCACCCCATGACATTGATCACGCATCCGCGCCTTGCTGGCTTATGGACTGGAAACCGGCGCCATCTTTGGGAATGGCACTGGTGGCGCTCTACATCTCCCCCTTTTTTGTTTTATAAATGCAACATGCAAGGGTAGTGGTCTGATATCCAGTAATGAGATGGACATTGTAATGACCCTGAATCCTGGTAGTCAGCCAAGTCAGTGCCATACCCATCCAGCATCTTTTCCCTGGAGGTGGGGCCTTGGACACCAACCCACCTGCAACCAGACTTGCCCTTGTCGGATCTGCTCATGGCCAGAGTCCACCCGGAGTGCAGTGCTAAGCCAAACAACCTGAGCATGAAGAATTTATTACAGGAGGCTAAACTAAAGATGCAACTGTCTGCGTGCAAAGGGGGAAAAACCCGCAGAACCTTAGGGCTGTTTCTGGTAAAAAAAAAAAAAAAAAAAAAAAAGTGGACATCCTAACCTGGTGCAATGTCATAGAAGAGTCAGGGTGCAATGGCTGTCCTATTGGACAACTAATGTCCTTTTTTTAACTTGCTTAGCCACACAGTGGGAGAGAAGCCTATCTCCGTACCAGCTAGGGCTTGAGCGATAACCACTTTGTCATGTGTCTGTTGAGCATGTAGCTTACACAACAACCAGAGCAGGAGTACCACCCCACCATATAACAGCAGGCCAAAACCCATTACACCCGTCCACTCCTTTAAGTGGGAAAAAGCGGTGGAGATCCAGGAGAATGATCCTTCTGATAGAGAAGTGTCCACACAGGTGGAATTAACATGGACAATGGCCTTTCGTAGTTCGTCCACCAGGCTATCAAATTCTCCTGTCCATTCACCTAAAAGATACTGAAAAAGTTGTTTAGAAAGGTTACTCGTGCATCATGATGACTGGGCATGGGTTTAGGAAATGCCGACAATATTCCCCATCTGGGTTCTGCTGATATCCGCGGAGGATTCACAAGGAGTATCATTAACCACAGGAGCCACAGGAGCATCTTCTTGAGGGATGGTTGTCATTCTTCGAGATAATTGCTCTCGTACCCAAATTGGATTTTCTCTGTCCTGTGGAAAAACACAAATATCTCCCCTGGATCTTATTAAGATAGGATCTGGGCCTTTCCATGTACCTGAGAGCACATCTTTCCATTTGACTTGTTCTTTTGGAGGTATGGGCCAGAGGCCATGTCTATCAGCCGCTGAATGACCATTAAAATCCAAGTTTAAAAAATTTAAAGTAAGGAGTGAAAAAGATATGGCAGCTTTTGGTGGAAGAGAGGGTATTTCCTCTATTCCCCTTTTTTGTTTTATTAGATAAGATTTGAGCGTCTGATTGATGCGTGCCACAATGCCTTGCCCTTGTGGATTATAAGGTAGAACAGTGAGGTGTTTGACACCCATCTGTTGACAAAAATTCTTAAATTTTTCAGAAGTATATGCAGGTCCATTATCTATCTTCAATATTTGAGGCATGCCCCAAGCACTCCAGGCTTCGAGGCAGTGCTGGATGACATGAGAGGCCTTTTCTTCTGTTAGTGGGGAGGCATGGATAATACCTGAGCAGGTATCCACAGAAACATGTAAATATTTCATTTTTCCAAAAGATGACACATGAGTGACATCCATTTGCCATATTTGTAGAGGCTGAAGGCCTTATGGGTTAATGCCCACATGAGGTGCTGGAAGAAATTCATAACAATTTTTGCATTGCAAGACTATTTCCCGTGCTGATGCTCTGGAAATAGAAAAACGCTTGTGCAGGGTTTCTGATGTTACATGAAATAATGAATGGAATTTAGTGGCTGCTTCTATAGGATCTAAAATAGCAAAAGCTGCTGCTCGAGTGGCCAAATCTGCCAGATTATTCCCTTGTGCCATTGGCCCGGGCAGAACTGAATGGGCACGGATGTGGGTAATGAAAACAGGATATTGTCTTGCTAATAAACATTTTTGGATCTCCTTAAAAATCTCAGCCACTGTACTAGAAGGCTTAATTAATCCAGCTAATTCTAAGGTTTTAACAGCATTTGACTACATAAACAGAGTCAGAGACCACATTCAAAGGTCCAGGAAACACCTTTAATACCTCCAAACCTATGTTACATTCCACCATTTGTGGGGAGTGCATATCTGTGAGTGGTAACAACTCCTTCATGTACATAAGTGTAAAGTGTATAGGTTTTTCCACCTTCCGCTACTGGTTTGGTCCCTCTGCTGCACCAGCCCCAAATAACACAGAGACTCTGTATTAGATATAATTCTGTTGGCCCTGTTACTTGTTTCTTATCGGCTAGCTCTGTCTTAAATATTAACCCATTTCTATGTATTTCCACGTGGTCTTACCGAGAGCGGAGGAATGGCAGTTCTGTTCTCTCCAGGCTCTCCATCCTGACTCCTCCTTACTACTTCCTATTTCCCCCTTGTCTCCTAGTACCTCCTATCTTGCTTTCCTATTGGCCAACAGTGCTTATTCATTAACCAGTATGAGAAACATATATGCATAATGGCATCTCCCATCACATAAGCCCCTATTCCTGTTTTTGATCCATCTGTATACACTATCCTGCCATCAGGGAGAGGCGTGACACTTACCATTTTTGAAAAAATGAAAGGATGTGTTCTAGCAAATGTTAATAAAGGATGTTTAGGATAATGGTTATCAAAAGTTCTCAAGAAGGTAGAGGCAAGTGTTGCCCAATCATCACTCATAGCACATAGGGTCTGAATTTGTTCCATATTATAAGGTGTAATAATTTGCTTAGGAAACTCCCCAAAATGGGTAAGAGCCTTTTTTTAAGCCCTTCAGGGCAATTTTTGCAACAGCAGTTGGATAATATTCTATAGTTTTTGCTGGGGAAGCTTGAGGGTGCATCCAAATTAATGGACCATTTTGCCATAAGACTGCAGTTGGCAGCAAAGCGGTCTGTAACACACAAAGATCAAAAGGCTCCTGCGCTGAGATTCTAACTAATTGTGCTGCAGTGTTCGCATGCTCCACCTTATGGAGAGCTTCCGCAGCTGCAGGAGATAGGGTTCTTAATGAAGTCAATTGTGGATCCCCTTCAAGCACATCAAACAATGGTTTTAACTCTGCTGTGGGTATTTTTAAATAAGGCCGTAGCCAGCTAATATCTCCTAGTAATTTTTGAAAATCATTCAAAGTTTTAAGTTGATCTCTTCTAATCTCCATCTTTTGAGGTTGTATAATCTCTGGTCGCACAACAGCCCCTAAGAACTGTCCTACTTTGGACCTTTGTACTTTCTCTGTAGCTATGCTCAGACCATATTTCTCCAACCATTTTACCAAATCTGCATAAGCCTTTTCAAGCTCTTTCTCATTATTCCCACAAAAAAGAATATCATCCATATAATGAATAATTCTTAGAGAAAAATATTTTTCCTTGACTGGTACTAATGCCTGTTGTACATAAAGTTGACACATAGTGGGGCTATTGGTCATGCCATGGGGCAACACCTTCCATTGAAACCTCTCATCTGGTCCCTCATGATTAATGGCCGGTAAAGTGAAGGCAAATCTAGCTCTATCTTGCTCAAACAATGGAATAGAGAAAAAACAATCCTTAATATCTATTATAATAACTTGCCAATCCTTAGGTAAACTGATAAAAGTGGAAGGCCCCGTTGGACTGGGCCAAACAGTTGCATTTGTGCATTAATGGCTCTGAGGTCATAAAGCAATCTCCATTTTCCAGATTTCTTCTTGATAACAAAAATAGGAGTATTCCAAGGAGAGTTGGATCCCTCAAAATGTCCCAAATCTAATTGCTATTTTACTAATTGATAAGTGACCTCTAATTTCTCCTGTGAAAGTGGCCATTGAGGTACCCATATTGCCGCTTCAGTTATCCATGGTATGGACATCCCTTCCCCAATGGCCCCTACGAAAAACCCAATCCTGCACGATCATTTTTTGAAATGACTTAAACAGGTTCTTTAATGCCCTGATACTGCTTTCCTATCCCTAGCCCTGGTATATATCCCTTATCTAACATCATATTTTGTGCGAAGATGGAATATTCATTCATTAATTTTAATCCTAAAGCTTTTAAAATATCTCTTCCCCATAAATTTACCGGCAAGGGAAGAACATAGGGGGTAAACAACCCTGACTGACCTTCTGGTGCCTTCCATATTAGGGATTTAGAGCTGATAGCAGGAGTGGCTTCATACCCTAGTCCCTGCAAGGAATGTTCTGATTGGGTTATTGGCCATTTTGAAGGCCACCAGGAGGTGGCAATGATACTTTTATCAGCTCCTCTGTCCAAAATTCCCTGAAAATTCTTTCCTTCTATATATAATGTTAATGTTGGTCTGGTATCAAGATCAACTGCAAGATAAGCAGAATCAAATTTATCTGAGTGGCCAAATCCTTCTGCCCTTCTGTTTCGTTTAATGGCCCCAAAATCCTCATGACAACTAGGAAGAATAAGTAACTGTGCTATGCGATCACCCATGGAGATGGGAAAAATCCCTCGTGGCAATGAGGACATGATCATGAGTTGTCCCTCATAATCTTGATCTATAACTCCAGGATGGACAATTAAACCTTTTAGGGTGGTAGATGACCTTCCTAGTAATAGTCCTACTGTGTTTTTTGGCAGAGGGCCTGAAAAATCAGAAGGAACAGGTTGTACACCCATTTGGGGGGTCAAGACAATTCTAGTGGTGGCACGGAGGTCCAATCCTGCAGAACCTGCAGTGGCTCTCCATGGGGCTTCCTCCTTTCGAGGCTCAGGGGGGAGCTCATTGCCCCATATATTTGAGGGCTCTGAGGGCAGGGGCCCCGCGGGGCATTTTTTGGCTCAGGCAACGGTTTACCATTAATGTCTTTGACTGACTTACATTCATTTGCCCAAAGTTTGCCTTTTTTACATCAGGGACAGATTCCTGGCATCCTCTTAGGTCCTGACATGCATTCCCTACAATTCTTTTGTATTTGTCCCATTTTGCCACATTGAAAACAAGTCTTGTTATTTTCCGCCATATTGCCCTTTCTTTGTCCTTGTAAAATGGCCGCCAGCCCTGCATTGGTCAAAGGACCTCCTATTTCTCTACAAGCCTTAAGCCAAGCTTGTAAGCCTTTTCCTTTCCAAGGCGTTATGGCTTGTCTACATTCCTAGGTGCATTTTTCATAAACTAGTTGTTCTGTTAAGGGCATAGCCTGTTCTTGATCTCCAAAAATCCTTCCTGCGGCCTCCATCATAAGCACTACAAAGTCTGGAAATGGTTCATTTGGTCCCTGAATGACTTTTGTAAGGTTCCCTGATACTTCCCCTCTATTAGGTAGTGCCTTCCAGGCCTTAACAGCACATGTGTTAATCTGAACATAGACCTCTAAAGGATACACTGTCTGATTATTTGTCCATTGTCCTTGTCCAGTGAGCATGTCAAATGTCCAAGCGAGCTGCCCCACTGCCTCGTTAGCGCGGGCTTGTGATTGACTCAAATCATGCCATATGGCCTTCTACTCTAAGTATTGTCCCATAGTGAGACAAGCCTTCACAACAAACATCCAGTCAGAGGGAGTCATGGCCACCGCAGACAGTCTTTCTATTTGCGACAGAGTGTAGTTCGCTCTGATAGCATAAGTGCGAACAGACTCTACCAATTCTTTAACCTGTTTATGCTCAAGAGTGTGATGGGCACGATTCCCATCTTCCTCGAACACAGGAAAGATCCAGGTTATCTCATGTCTGGTTTCAGGAGAGCAAAAGGAGTATTTACATTCCTTCTCTGCATAAGTAGGAGGTGCAGTAAGGACTCGTGCAGCCTCCTCCTCCAAATCTTCCTCCTCAGAGGGTGATAGTTCCTCTTCCAAGGGGTCACTGGAAACTTCTAAAGCCTCCAATTCCTCTAAAGGATAAAGGTGTTTTTTCTTTCCTCCGCAAGATGGATCCGTCTCACGGGGCCCTTTCAATTTCTCTTTATTTTGTTTTTTCTATTTACGTGCAACCATCTTTTCTTCATGTTCTACTTCTGACATGCTTCTTGAAAATTGGAAAATGGTCTAGTGCCTGCTTTTAGCTGCCCATCATGTGCTTCCCAAAAACAAAACAAACACAGTAAAAACAAGCAGGCAACCAAATGCACAATAATCAACCCTTCAATGGCAGGATCAAGCCCAAACAATAGCATGACTATCAGAACTCACCTTATCTGTTACCTTTGTGCCACAGTTCTGAATCCTCTCCAGTCTCCTGAAGGGTCCCCCGTGTGCCGTTGATGTCAGTTTCCCGGGATTCGGCACCACTTGTCGAGCGCTATCGCCTTGGCGGCAAGAACGACACTCAACAGGATTCTTCTGCAGCTATGTTTATTGCGCGGCTCATTACAGCAAGTTGAGGGAAGATCCCAAGGAGGAAAAAGGGCTCTGTTTATGTATGTTCAGAGGAGTCGTGTCCGTTACTGACAGGTGCAGCCCGCAATGCTCGTAACGGTCACCCCATGACGTGGATCACGCATCCGCGCCTTGCTGGCTTATGGACAGGAAACCAGCGCCATCTTCAGGAATGGCATCGGTGGCTCTCTACAGTCAGATAATCAAACTGTCTTGCCTGATGAATTCTATTGGCATATCTTCACCAGCGCCTGAATCTCTGTTGCAGTGTGGCAAGACCTGAGATAATGGGCCCATTCCTGCCAAAACAATAGTAGCCAAAATGTTGATATCAGCTGAAAAAAAGGCTGCAGCAGGGGCATCACCAGCATTGCTGAGAGAGAGATGGGCTTCCGTGTTCTGGGTTGTCATCCTTCTGCCAGGTCTTGGGGATGGTGCCGACCTCCTTGTGCCACTACTTTTCATCATCGATCACAAACGATGTGAAGATGTGGAGCAAGAGCAGGGAGTCAAAACCCAGACCACCATACTGGCTCTGGTGAAGTCCTTGCACTTCTCCGAGGACACCATGCAATCTTCTGGACTCAATCTTTTAGCATCCTTAGTACTCTGGGAGATGCACTATTCATTCAGAAAATGATCTGCCCATGTCTACAACTTTCCTGTCCTTGTCCCAGACAGATATTTTCATCCTAATCATAATTGGTGACGGCATTGTCTTTCGCTCAAATTATTTAAAGAATTAAATAAGTCAGTAATAGATAACTGTCACAATAAAGAGGAGATGTAGCATTTAGCTGTCAGGGAAGCATGGCCAGACTCCAGTCATGAAGGATGTCATCATCATCAATTGAAACAATGAATCATAAAATGTGATGATATTGCACACTAACGCCACAAGAGGGAGAATTACAGGTCTCTTCATGGAATGGAGGATTTTTGCTTTACATAACTGTACAAATATTTACATTATCTTAGGTATTAACATGAACTGTCAATTTAAATACATAATTATGTAATTAGATGATCTGTGGCACCAAATTCCAGGTGTCATGGATGATATAATCATTGGTTTATATAATTAAATAATCAAATAATGAGTTCATGTAACATTATCCACTTCCCAAAGGTGGCTCCAAACCAGACTCGAGAACGATGCTGTTGTGGTTAATTTAAATGTTTTAACTACATAATTGATATTTAGGTGGTCTATAATAATTGCCTCCCACATCGTGGAACCACAATCCACTGATCATGGGTTATCTAATGTCCTATTTTCATAATCAAATAACAACATAATCAGATGATGAAATGGTCTGCCATACTCAAAACAGTTAACTCTCACTTGACTCCCCATGATTGTGTGAATCTCGCAGGTTCATCCCTTATTTAATCGCAGAGTTGAGTAGTAAAATGTTTAAATGCTGAAATGTGATTGGGTATGCAGGGTTTTGAGAAGATATCACATATTTAATGTTGGACTAAATCTACTCTAAGAAATGGATTATCACCTTCCTGAAGGAAGTTAACAATGGAAAATTCACCTTTTGATGAATGACTGTAAGTCTTATTATCTTTTGTTCCATAGTTTTACTTCTTAGGAGAGAAAACATCCATAAACCAAAGTCTTTGAACTGTTTCTCCACAGACAACTATGTTCTCCGATAATTAGGTAATCTTGAATTTGGTAACGAGTAAAAGCTGTAGGCAAACTTCCAGTGATTTGGATATGACTTGGTTAGGGGAATCAAATGATGTCATGAAAAGTTTTAGGAGATAGTTGTCTTGGGAGACTGTAATGTCCCATGATAACACTTTCTCGAAGCTGCTCTCTGTTCCTTGGCCCATAATACCAGGATACAGAACGCAAGCAGGGTTGCCAGGCAACATTTATGATCTAACATTCTGTCACATTCTAGTGCCCCTCCCACTTGCTAAAAGTAGCATACCCACCTATGAACTAACCTTAAAGCCTCACTGAGTTTCTCACAAAAACAAAGCAGGGCTCTTTCTTTTGAGTTCTACATATTTACCAGTCTCTCAAGCTACAAAATGCCTTAGTGACATAAGCATGGAAACGAAAGCATCATTATGCCATTCAAGTACATTGATGAGTATTTTAAACCTGTTTTCTATGCTTCAATTTTCTAATTTCTAGAATGGAAATTATACAACGAATCACCTCTACCATACTCCTTTTCTCTTTATTGAAAATAAAATAAACTCCTCTTCATCCTAGACCCTTTAGAGGAGCTTAATCCCATGGTTTCTCAGAGTTGTTTAGATTTGCATGTGGCTGATGAGTAAGGATTTTGAGCACTGTCTTATGTTTCTTTCAGTCATTTTGGATTCCTCAATTGATAGTTCTGTATTAAGTCCTGCACCCCGCTTTCTAATATGGTTATTTCATGTTATTTATTGTTGGTGGTGTGTCATGTTATTGAAAGACCTAAAAAGTAATGTTAATGATGGACTAACCTAGAAACCAATATCCGTTCCTTGGAATTTGCTAGCTTCCTCTCACAAGACCCTGAGATAAGAAGAATTCACACTACCCCTCCTTTCCTGTGAGTCAACAGGTGGTAAATAGGGTCAAGAGATAGCTGTAACTCTGGTTTTCCCAGACAAGATTAATTAGCACACCTGAGGCCCTAAGGTCTGCTGACCCTAATAACAGACCATCCGGCCTCCAAGGTTCATGTACTCAATGGACAGAGGGTCCCACCCCCTCCCTAAGCTTGTGGGTTTGCCTTTAAAAACACCTGGGCCCAGGGGAGGGGGCTTCTCCCTAGCCTGCTTGCTGGAGGAGCCCATTTGCACAAATGTTTCCTGTTCATTAAAGCCTCTTGCGTTTTGCAGCAACTGGACTGAACATTGAGTTCTTGGGGTATCGACGGAACCTGGAAGACTCCTCATTCTGAGGGTCTTACATTATCAGCCCAACAGAGTTCATTACATGAGATTCCCCTGATCAAGACATTATTCATTTATTCCATTTTTAAAATCGGTGGTGACTGTGTCCTTCATGGGTCAATTCTGTTGCAAGCTCTCAGAAACTGATGATGTGAAACAATGCAGTTTTTTTAAAATCGTGTAATAATTGGAATGTTAAAAATCTCCGATTACGTAATCAGTAATCACTGGATAAAGCAGTGTCCCTCATTTTCTGGGCACTGCTTCTGGTACCAATCTCCTGCTATGTCAATGTCACAGCAGCCAAATGATGGATGACACCATCATTTTTTATGCAATCAAATATGTTAATAATTGTATAGTCCTGCATACTTCACTTTCATAAGATGGAACCCAACTCCAGGGATTGTCAAAGAAGTAGTACTTAGATCATAAAATCATGCCACACAATTAACTCCCAGGGAGGAAGGCCAGACTCCAGTCATGAAGAACAACATCTTCATTGATTTAAATAATTATTACATAATGAAAAATGATTGAATAATGACAAGGTTGTGCATACTTAAATCCCACATTGAGTACTCAGACTGATCTCTTCCTGGAATAATGAATTATTTAAAAATTAAATTGATAATTAATTCATTGGAGTTTTAAACTAACACTGACAAGGTAGCACCAAAGTCCTAAACCTATCACTGATGTAATGATCTATTTACATAGCTAAATGATGAAGTAATGAGATGATGTTACATCATCAACTTCCTAAAGAGACTCATGGTCCATAACATTACCTGTATTTTAAATAAGTCAATTAAATAATGAATTATTATTTAATTTCCTAGTTAAACAGTTAAATACGTAAGTTTAGTATTAGTTGATGTGATGGTCTGGCACGATGGACTCCCATAAGAAGGCTCAAAACTCCAGTGATCACTGAATACATAGTGACAGATTTTCATAATAAAATGAATGCCACAGCTGCCCCAGTGGAGACAGTGTAGCAATGGCTGAGAGAAATCTCAATAGCTACCTGTCCAGAGGTTCATACCACATGTGGTTATGCCTCCTGGGGGAAAAGTAGTTCAGGACCCTGGTGGTGATTGCCTGAATGAAAGTCTGGAAGGGGTGCTAGGTGTTTGTTGTGCTATGATAGCTTTAATGCTTTTGGTCATAGGTGCTTTGGTCTTTAGCTCCACTGTTAATTCAGAGAAGCCCAGAAAACACTTAGATATAGTTTCAGGGACAGAAAGAGATACACACCAGCCCTCAGCTACAAATCCCAGGGCACCAGTGGAGACTTCAGGTGTCAGCCCAAGGCCTAACAAATTAACATACCTAAGGCTATAGGAATTTCCCCACAAGATGAGCCTGCCTAATTAGACTGCCCACAGCAAAGCTGTTGTGGGATTTACTACTGAGTTTTTAGGGCGCCTATATCATTAAAACAGTACAAGAGTTCTTATCAATGCTGTTAAAAGTTTACTGACCAGAGACAATGATTATTCTCTAAACTCAGTAAATCTAATCCCTGGTAAGATGACCACAAGCAAGCCAAAATAAACATGAGATGTATTTACGATCTTGTGCTCCAAAATAATTGCTGACATTTCTATAATATGTCGGTAAATTTTAAACTGTGGCCAAAGATCTCTTCCTTGAACTTTCTGCATAAAAACCTGATGCTCTGAAGTAAAAATCGCAGCAGTTGCAAACCTCCTCGAGTGTGTTTGTGTCTGTCAAGCCGAAGCCACTCCTGACCTGGTCATCCAAGTCTTGGTCTCCCTGAAGACCGGTTGCCCACTGAAAAGTCTGTGGCAGCTGGTGCCTAAACAGGAACCCTCGGACAGGTAACTCTTTCTTTTCAAGTAGTGGATAGGCGCTCACCAAGGGAACTGCAGTCCCGACAGTGAAGATAGGCTTGTTAAGGGTGTGTAATCTGGGAAGTTAAGATGATAAGCTTGGGCTCAGAGGAACAGAAAATGTTCATATCAGTCTTGACACATATGCTAGCGGAAAAATGTTTAAAAGTGTCTGATGCCACCTCAAAAGAGTTTTACTTAAAACAATTAGCATGGGAATATGCTAATACATTATGGAAAGATTTAATCAGGCCCATAAGGAAAACAGGGTCAATACAGGATTACATAAAAGTATGTGCAGATGCCTCACCTGCTATAGTGCAAGGGATGGCTTATGCAGCAGCTATGCAAGGGAAGAAATCCTCTGCTTTTGTGAAACAGACATATGGGGGGAGGCAATGGTAAGAATCCAGCCCCCAATTGTTTTAATTGTGGAGAATCAGGCCATATGAAAAAAAGACTGTAATAATGGAGGACAGGTTGGAAGTCCTAAAAAGATTCCTGGCATTTGCCCAAGATGTAAAAAGGGAAGACATTGGAGGAGTGAGTGTCATTCCAAGTTCTCCAAAAATGGGACTCAAATTGAAGGAAGTCCTAAGGAGGAATCAAAAACCTAGTAAAGGGGTAGCCTCTCAGCCCCCCAAACAAAGAGTGGAAGAGAATGGATGGGAAAGAGGGTAAATGAAAAGAATAAGAAAAAGAGAAAAAGAGAAAAAAAATGGAAGAAAAGGCATGGCAAGGCAAGTCAAGGAAAGACAAATGAAGGTAATGGAAAGAAAGAGAAAGTGAAAGGATGAAAATGGCAGGAAATGTAAGGAAATTAAAGGAATTGTAAGGCAATGCAACAATAAAAAAATGGTAAGCACGGCAAGTAAAAGCAAGGAAAAAGAAGAGTCATGAAGGCAAAGGAAGGGATTAGAAGGCAAGACGATATAAGTCAAAGGAAGGTATGTAAGGAAAGGGGAATAAAAAGGCAAGGCAAAGTTATAAATGGGAAGGCAAGAGTAGGAAAGGGAGTCAGCATGATAAAGTTAGGCAATATCATTAAAGGGAAGAGTAAAAAGGGGGAGGGAAAGAAACAAAAGGCAATGCAAAGGAAGAAAAGGAAAAGAGAGACCCAGGCAACCTCTCTGCAAGGAAAGAGGCTGACCCTGAGGAGGAGGTGGCCAAATATGAGCTGGACTATTATCATGACTTCCCTAACATTGTTCCTTCCTCTGCTTGGCAAATGCAGCAGGTCATTCTGCCTATCCACTCCTCAAGGAGAATTCCAAACCCTACTGCCCTACTGCCCTACTGCCCTCCCCCAATGCTGCTCCAGGGTTTAGGGAAGCAAAGATTAGGCCCTGCATATGCACCAGGTCAGCAGGAACTCTCAGTGCCAAGAACTCAGTTGCTACAATGGTGGTTATTTACTTTTCAAGCAGCTACAGTCACAGATAAACTGCAGGGGGCAAACCCAGGCCCAGAGAGCAAAGGCAGGACCGGACCTAGAGGCCTGCAGTCTTAGGAGCTGCTGTGTATGGAAAAATTAATGCAGCCTGTCAGAAACTTGTGAATTTATTGAAATTTGTTCAGCTTTTGGATGCTCATAGTTCAAAGGTTATCTATAACAGCTGCATTACAAGAGATTTCAATTAAGGATGTTTTATTTCAACAAACTAACCTTGGTCTAAAGAAAAGGAGAGCTAAAATATGAATGTATGATCTGTATGTATGGTGTGGCAACACATGTGAGTGTCTGAGTGTCTGAAGTGTGATTGTGAATATGTGAATGTGTGAATCCCAACAATAGGTACTACTTGAATTGCTTGAGATTAAGAGAGAGAGAGAGAAAGAGAGAGAGAGAGAGAGAGAGAGAGAGAGAGAGAGAGATCAAGGTTGGAGATCTGCATCACCCGTGACTATCTCGCAGAATGAAACAGTAGGAAATAGTCATGGCCAAAACGGCCTGAGCGCCAGAGAAATCTATATGGATGGCTCAAAAAAGTTTAATAGAGGAGGAAACACATAAATCATCCTGAGTTTTGGTGGTTAAAAAAGAAATTGAAAGAATAGAGGTTAATGTAAGGTTTGAGAAAAGCTATTGAAAGGAGGCCTCAGTGAAGATGCAAATGAGACCTTGTCAGCTATTTAGAAAAAGCCTCAGGGAACTGCAGCCCTGTTAGACCCCCCCCACACACACACACACCTAGAAAGGTGTCAGTAAAAATGCAAATGAGACCAGGTCAGCTAATGAAAGCTTTACAGGTTAGAGTCGAAAAAGTTTTCAAAAGTATTTGGGACTTACGATACATCCTAAAGAAATTAGTCCTCAAAAAATTAGAAATTAGAAAAGATAGCTTATGATCATTGAATGATTTTCAGAAGTTATTAGGAAATATTCCAATGGTTACATCATTTTTTTTTTTAAAAAAAGCACCTACTGGTGATTTGAAACCTTTAAACAATATCCTGAAAGGAGATAGTGATCCCAATTCACCTAGACAGTTAACTGAAGAGAGTAGACAAGTTCTGTTACAATTGGAAAATACAATCCAATGTCAGCAGATGCTATATTGACTATGCAAAACCATGGGAGGTTTATGTGCTTTCCACACAGCATAGTCCATCTTCTGTCTTATGGCAAAGGGGACCATTGTTATGGTGGCATTTACCTGTTTCCTCAGTCAAAATGTTTAATCCTTATTTTAAAGCTTGTATGGTACAAAATGCTATATGCTGTCTAAGGAGATATTTGGACAAAAAAACCAAGCATAATACATGTTCCCTATACCAAATAGTAAGTTAATGGTTATTTCAAAACCTTTACAACCAGCAATTAACAGGCAAAGGAATGTTTACTTAGATGGTGAAGGGTTCCCTCCCCTTTTTTGAGATTGGGCTCAGGCACCAGCCATGCACACCTGATTTAAGGAGTTAATTTTCTTTTATCATTAGAAGTTTCCTTTCTCTGTATAGAAATAGAGTTAAGTTTTCAAGCTCTTATTAATTATAATTTGTGGTCCATCAGCTTTTTCTCAGTTTTTGGAAAAAAATGATAATCAGTTTATAGACATTACAATTTGTAATAATACATCCTTTTGTATTCCCAAAAACTGTAAGGGGTAATCCTATAAAAAATGTTGTTAGTTTCTCCTGGTGGTTCTTCTGAAGAAAAGCAGCTCATGTTATTTACTGATGGGAAAAGAATAATCCATCTTTAGCTCAAATAGTTCAGTTACAAGCTGTTATAATAGTTATTCAGCTTGCAATACATGATTCATTTAATTTATATTCTAAAAGTCATTATGTTTTCAGAGCTCTGCAAGTTTTAGAAATAGTGCTATACACTGGAACTAGTAATAATCAGGTTAAAATATTGTTTGAGCAAATTCAAAGTGTCATTCATTATAAAGAGAGTCACTGTGCTTTCTGGGTCATATAAGAGCTCATTCAAATTTCCCTACCAACTGGCTAAAAGTCATGACTGATAGACTGATTAAAATGGTTGCTGTATCTCAGGTAAAATTAGCTCAACAGTCACACAGCTTTCATCAACAAAATAATAATAGTCTAATAAAAAAAAAAGTTTGCTTTAACTACAGAGACTGCTCAACAAATTGTTAAACAATGTGATGTGTGCCCACAATATTTACCTGTAACTAATATAGCAGTAAATACTCAGGTCTGCATCCTAATCATTTATGGCAAATGGATGTTACTCATATTGCAAAATTTGGCAAATTAAAGTATATTCATGTGACAATCGATACATATTCAGGCTTTTTAATGGTCACTACACAAACTGGAGAAACCACTAAGCATGTGATAAGTCATTGTTTAAAATGTTTTGCTTCCATGGGAGTTCCTTTTAAAATCAAGACAGACAATGTTCCCGTTTATACTTCTAGAGGGTATAAAGAGTTTCTGCAGAAATGGCAAATAGAAGGATCCACAGGGATACCTTTTAATCCCCAAGGACAGGCAATAGTGGAAAGTAGTCATCAGCTTTTAAAAGCTCAGATCATAAAGTTAAAGGCTTCAGGGTCTTATTTGACTCCTCATCATGTATTAGCACTTGCTCTGTTTGTGCTTAATCATATGAATGTTAATGATAAGGGTCTCAGTATAGCTGAGAGACACTGAAACACTCTGGCTGCTGCTGAGCCTCAGCCTCTGGTTCACTGGAAGGATCTGTTAACTGGTCAATGAAAAGGGCCAGGTAGGCTAATCGCCTCTGGAAGAGTCTATGCTTGTGTTTCCGAAGACTCCCAATCTGGGTCCCAGATCAATTCATCATCAATTCATCGGACCCTATCAGCAAAAGGCTCTCACAGAAAACAAAGAGGTGCAGAAACCAAGAGCTGCAGACAATGAGGAAGCAGCTGACAAGTCTGATGATAGCAAATAAAGAAAATGAAACCACCTCCAAATCTAAACAGCACTGCAATCTGCCGACACAGACTCTTGCTGTACTAGCTCAAACGAAAGCTCCTAAGACTCCTGTAGCATTTTTTTTTTTAGCTTTTCTTGCTGTCTTGTCAATAAATTCTGGGGTAAACAGGGAAAGTTACCAGGCTCACATTCCCAAGCCTCGGCTCTTACATGGATGGTTTGGGAAAATACAGAGCTCATTAACATCATGACTAATGTTACTGATGTGCTAGGGGGGACACCAGCTTTTCATATGGGGATTAATTCATCTGGGTATGTGAATTATGAGGGTAGATCAGATTCCTTACCAATTTGCATAACACTTAGTGGTATCCCTCCAGCTGTTTGTTTGCATGTCAGCTATAGAACTTCCCTCACTGACACTCCTGAAAATAAGCATGTTACAGACAAGAGTCAAAAACAGTGGCCTATGTGGCAACTACAAATTGCTACTTTAGGGCACTCTAATTTTAATGAGACTATGGTAATAAATCAGCCTCTGCCTTCTAGATTTCCACTTTGCTCGGTAAAATAAAAAAAAAAAAAAAAAAAGATAGTTTATGGGAGGAAAATGAAGATAAGATGCCTAACTGGCTTCATTGAGGATTTCCTCACACTGGAACAAGGTTTTCTCCAATGGCTTCAGGAGAAATTATCTGGGATTTTTCTGTACCATCACCTGATCAAGGCTATTCTGGCTACCTTAAGGAACATTTTGCTCAATTTAGAGGATACACTCTTCCATAAGGAGATGGTATTCAGCAGAGTGGGTGTCACCTGTATGGTATTTGCAAAAACCTCGACATATAATAATCAAAACATCTAACATACAAATAAAGAAATTACATTAAGAGCAGTGAAAGAAATATTCCATATTCCAGGTAACATATAAAGGAAGACCTATGAAAACTACACATGACTACTCCATGGAAAGCCTCACGGTGAGAAGGTCCTTGATAGATGTTTTACAGCTACAAAGAGTCCACGGATGCCAGGCCAGGCTACTATACCCAACAAAACTGTCAATCACTATAGATGCAGAGAACAAAATGTGTAATGACAAAGCCAGATTTTCACAATACGTATCTACAAATCCAGCCATACAGAAAGATTTGGAAGGAAAACTCCAACCCAAGGAAGTTAACTATTCTCACAAAGATGTAGGCAAAAGATCATCCACTGTACCACAAATCAAGGGTAAAGCAGGACTGACAAATTCACAATACCACTGCCAGCAACAAATCTAAAACAAACAGGAATTAACAATCCATGGGCCTTACTCTCCCTCAACATTAGTGGTCTTAACTTGCTTGTAAAAAGACACAGGCTAACAGAGTGGATATGAAGACAGAATCCGTCTCACTGCTACATACAAGAAATACATCTAAGCTTCAAAGATAGACATTACCTCAGGCTAAGAAAAGATCTTCCAATCAAATGGACCCCAGAAGCAAGCAGGTGCAGCTATCCTAAATTCTAACAAGTTAAACATCCAACCAAATTAATCAAAATAGATTAAAACAGTCATTCCATGTCCATCACAGGAGAAATCCATCAACACAAAGTCTCAATTCTGAACAACTATGATTCAAATACAAAGGCAACCACATTCATAAAAGAAACTCTACTAAAACTCAAACCTCACATAAAACCTCACACACTTATATTGGGAGACTTCAACACACCACTGCCACCACTAGACAGGACCATCAGTCACAAAGTTAACATAGTAACAATAGAATTAACAGAAGTTTCATCTCAATTGGGTTTAACAGACATCTATAGAACATTCCATCCAAACACAAAAGAATATAAGTTCTTCCCTGCTCCACATGAAACCTTCTCTAAAATTGACCAAATAGTAGGTGGCATAACAAACCTAAACAGATACAAGAGGATTGTAACAGGCCACCTTATCTTATGTGACCAGCATGCTTTAGAAATTGGATTACAACAACAACACAAATCGCAGAAACACTACAAACTCATGAAAATTGAACAATGTTCAATTGCACCATACCTGCGTCAAAGAAGAAATAAAGAAATTAAGGACATCCTAAAATTCAACAAGAATGAGGACACAACATACCCAAACTAATGGGACACCTTGAAAACAGTGGTGCCAGAGAAGTTCACTGCACTATGTCCCCATATGAAAAAAAAAACAAAAAACAAAACAAAACAGAGGATAGTTACAATAGAGAATTAACACCCCAAATGAAAGTGTTAGGTCAAAAAGAAGCAAACTCACACTGGAGGAGTAGACACCAGAAAATAATAAATTTGTGGGCTGAAATCAATAAAACAGTAACCAGGGAAACAATGCAAAAAAAAAAAAAAATCAATATAACAAATGGTTGGTTTTTCAAGAAAATCAACAACCTAGACAAAACTTTACCCAAGCTAATGAAAAAGCAGAGAGAGAACATGCAAATTCACAAAATCAGAAATGAAAATGGGGACATAACAATGGACACAGAAGAAATTCCGGAAACGTTCAGGTCATACTTTGACATACTGTAACCTTAATATTTATAACAAATGTATGGTGATAAAGAAGGTATACAATATTTGGGACAGGATAAAAGGGAGATGCAGAGACAACGACAAGAACAAAAGCTGGAAAATATAATCAACTTTTTATCAAAACACCAGAGGAAACTCAGCCAGGAAAACCAAGATCTTGAACAATGTTAACCAGCTACACATCATGCCAGTTGTTTAGATCTTAAATAAAAAGAATTCACAACTCCCACAAAATTAATTCAGAAGAATGCTCACTCTCTTTTGCTTCTGTTCCTCCACATACTGACATTTCTCCCAACAGAGATGCCTCATGGTTTAGAGCTCTCTCTAAAAATGGGGGTAATATCTTTCTATGCTTCTGCAAGGCTCCTTGTGGTTTAAGGCAAAACCAGCCCCATGATGCCCACGCAAATATTAATACAGAAGAATGATTTAATTTCTGCTTCTGAACACATTTACAATGCCTGTCCACCCACTAAACACCATGCACACTTGAGAAAACTGCAGATAAGAAATTCCTTTCTCCCAGGAACTCAACATTCCTGAAACATTCTATGGTAGCTAGTGGAAAGTTAAAAGAGCTGTGATCATGTATTGCTGAAAGATGATTCCAATGACATATTTCCACTGGTTTATAAACTGTGTGTGACACATAAAGACAAATCTGAATGTGGAATGCAATATTCATAAATTCCATAAGCAAACTTTCTGTTTTTCCCTTGGATGTTCCCAACACGTACCAGAAAAAAAAAAAAAAAAAAAAAAAAAAAAAAAAAAACCTTGTCATTCATATTGAACAACAATACTTGTTTCCCTTTGGTTTGTTTGTTTTGTTTTGTTTTTTCCTTTGGTTTTCAAAGCAGGGTGTCTCTTTCAGTTTGGGTGGGTCTCTTTATGTTTGGGACTCATGCTAAAACTCTCTTTGAAAACCATACTGGCCTCAAACTCACATAGAGCTTCTTCCATCTCCCTCTCAAGTGCTTTAATAAAAGTTGTGTGACACCACAGCCCAGTGTGGACACAGAGATTTCACTCACCCAAGGGAACCTACACTCAGGGAGGATAAGACGAAAAGGGCCATTGCCCAGGTCAGCACAGGGCACATGTTCCATTCCTGTCCCTGCAGAAATGACACCTAGGCTCTGAAGCTTACACACTGACCATGCTTTTGGGCTGTGGATTTCATTGTACCTTCTATACGAAAGTCAGCAATTCGGTTTCATTATCACATCAGTACTTTATCAAGATTATTGATTGTCCTCGTCTATAGACACCAAGAAATGGCCAGTCAGACACTGTGTAAACCATCTACAATTGATTATAGGCTCCACACTGATATTCCCACCAAAGGAAAGCAAGAAATTGCACATGTTCCTTCCTTCCCCCACCTCTTTCTGCACTGTGCCTACAAAAGCTTCAAAGTTCTTAAATAAACTCAATTCTTACATATTCCTGTGGTCATTTGCCTGGGGAATTGGAAAACATTCAATAAGTAAACTTTATTTCCTTCTTAATGAACATTCAAAGCTTTTTCATAAAGGAATTGTAGGAGTTTCTTCCCAGCATGAGGTAGCAAAGGTAGGAGTAGCTGTGATCAATGCAAAGCTCAATGACATCACACCATTGGCTACACCCAGCTCAATATATACAAATTTTATTCAACAAATCTGGTCTGCTTTCATTCACATGACATGATTCAATACACCCTGAGTATTTAAAGAAAAAAACCACTGAATCTATATAAGTTAGGATTTTTATTCCTGTGTATAAGTTCTAAGACCACCACCTGCTTTTCAAGACAGGGTTTCTCTGTGACTTTTAAGGTTGTCTTGGAACTAGCTCTTGTAGAACAGCCTGGTCCCTAACTCACAGAGTTCAACCTGTCTCTGCCTCCTTGGTAAAACTCTCCCAGTCAGGGATTCCAACCCTAGACTCGCTATTGACCATCAGGGATGAAATACTCATCACTCTACTTGCAAGAAAGAGATCCCCACATATTATATATATATATATATATATATATATATATATATATATAGTATGTATGTATGTATATATAACAGTTAATTGGATTGGCTCACAGTTTCAGAAATTGAGTTAATTTTTTTTCATAACAGGGAATATGATTTCAAGAAGAATATGGTGCTGGCTACATCTTGATATGCAGGCCTCAGTAACACATCTTATATACTTGCCCATATCCAAAGCATAGGAAACCCCAAAACCCATGACCAGTGATACTCTTCTTCTCAAAATGCCAAAGTCACTGCAACAAAGCTCCTCCTTCTACTACTGCCATTCCCTATGAGATTATAGGTGTAATCACATTCAAACCATCGCAATGCAGCAATCATGGCCATTTTTTATGATGAATACAGCAACTGACATCCACCCTGTTTCTGTTTGCAGTGCATGCAATAAACTATTCTTTCTATTCTGGTCTGAAGGCAGCATCCATGTTCCACATGCAAATCATATTGCTGTAAGTGCAATGAACAGTCAACTTCATGACTCATATGGACACTTTTAAAACACTGGCGCCATACTTTTTTATCTTGTTGTCATTGAGATCATTTGTGATGTAGAGGTAGATTATATTTAAATCAATGTGCAGTGTTACAGATTAATGAGTTCCATTTATTAAATACCACCTTAAAAGTAATTGGTATCCTCAAATTAGGTGTTTAAGATGCTTGGTCAAAAAAAAATCCTTCTACCTTCTGAGGGTATACAGTCTCTTAATTTAAGGAGGTGTGTTTAAGATGAAAGAATGCAGTGCCCTGGAAAGCAACATACTGGGATCAAAGCAACCATTGTCAATCAGAAATCATGTCTCAGAAACTTAATTCTAAAATGCTGGGAGAAAAGCTGTTCTAGACTTTGCCTTTCCAGTAAGAAATAGCTGCATAGACTAAAGAGGTTAAAAGAAAGAAAACAAAGAAACAAACAAACAAAAAAAACTCTGTAATGATAGCATGCAACCATCTCTCACTAATGTTCAAAGAGAAGAAGGCCTACAACAGATAATTTTCTGGGACAGGGTTTCTCGGTTTCCTGTGCTATAGCCTTAGTTGTAGTGGGGCTAGCTCTATAGAGCACACTAGTCTCAAACTCACAGAAATTGGCCTGCATGTGCCCCCTGAGGGCTGGGATTAAAGGCATTCATCATGACTGTCTGGGTCCTAAAACATATTTTGCATTCCACAATTGCTGCCACTTTTAAGTTCTTCCAGGGTCAGATGCCAGCTGACAATTTGAAGAATTTAAATCAGGTCAGGAAACTGCAAGTCGGGCCAGTAAGGCCATGAAAGAGTTCAACAGAAAAGATAGTACCATAATGATTTCATAGTACACCAGTGACATGCAACAGCAGGTCACACTTTAATGATAGGTTCTGACACAGATGTGCCAGAGGATGAGGAAGATAGGAAAGGCAGAAGAAAGAGAAGATAAAACTTGGGGCAGAGAGATCTTGCTTAACTTATGTCTTATTCTATGTAAACTTCTTATAAAGAAGTGCTACCTATTTACTACTTTCAGGAGGAAATGGAAGGAAATGGGAGAACACTAGAAAGTCAGCAGGAGTAAGAGTTATGTTCTCAGGATCTGAAATGACATCTACACAAAAGCTCTGACCCCAGACAATTGCATTCACTCGTCCTTGTTTAATAGGAAGAGCTCTATTTTATTCTGCATCTCTCAGGGCATGATGGAAAAGTCCTAAGGCACAGCCCCCCTGGATGTTACTGATTCTGCCAATCAAGTTTCACATTTTGGGAAGAAGCATTGATCCATCTCTATGATTGAGGACTTAAACTGAAAGTATTGCTTGCTAAGCCCAATCCTCAAAACAAAAGCTTTTTCACTTTCAAACAGTTGTCACTTGGGTTTATCTTGCCCATCTGGGAGGACTATGATATTCTCTAGAACACTGGCCCTTTCTGCCACAGCAGTCCCTATTATTCAGTGTGACCAAGCAATGTCCCCTGAGCTGCTTCTACAAGTGTTGTTTTGTCAAAAGAAGATGGGCCTGGGGGCTCTTTGTGAATGAGGAGTTTCTCCTTTGTCATGGTTTGGAGCCAAATGTCCTGGACAATCCTTGAGATCAAATTTATATTTTAGCATCCTCATCTCAAACATGCCTTATTAGTACACTATTCATATTTGAGCTATTTTATAGGCAGCACTCCATCAGCTAAATCATATTTTGTGGGTCTGACTATCCATATAAATAGGTAAGTCTTTTATATGTACAATTCTACTCTTCCACATCACAGATTAGTAGTGGAGTGCAATCCAACACAAGAATGCCATGTTAAGGAAATTTTCAGTGCCCCATGACTATAATATCACTCTCAGGAAGCAGAATTATGTACATATCTATAAATTTGGGACTAGCCTGCTCTACAGAGCAACTTTCATGTCATGCTCCTATGCTTTACCTAGAAAAAAGTTGTCTCCCTGGAACCAGGATGAATCCCTGGAGCATGAGAGAACTTTGGGAGAGATACTCCCTTAGCCTAGAGTCAGGAAGGAGGACATAGTCCCTACTCCAAATGACATGACAGATTTTTGAATCCTCCTGGAAGGCAAGACCCTCCCTGTGGAGTGGGGACTGGAATGGGACAGGAGCCGAATTGGGAGGCATGGGAGGGACTGGGAACTGCGATCCATATATAAAATCTGATCTCCAAAATATACAAAGAACTCAAGAAACTAGTCAACAAAACACCAAATAACCCTATTAAAAAATGGGGTACAG
Organism: Phodopus roborovskii; assembly: GCF_943737965.1. Taxonomy (NCBI): domain Eukaryota; kingdom Metazoa; phylum Chordata; class Mammalia; order Rodentia; family Cricetidae; genus Phodopus; species Phodopus roborovskii. The sequence continues at coordinate 199,099 of NW_026126832.1, read as the reverse complement.
AACTGAAGAAAGAATTTTCCATAGAGGAAATCAAAAAGGCTGAAAGACACTTAAGAAAATGCTCCACATCCTTAGCTATCAGGGAAATAAAAATCAAAACAACTTTGAGATAATATCTTAATCCTGCCAGAATGGCTAAAATTAGAAACACCAATTATGACTTATGTTGGAGAGGATGTGGAGAAAGGGGAACAATCCTCCACTGGTGGTGGGAGTGCAAACTCATACAGCCATTTTGGAGATCAGTATGGTGGTTCCTCAGTAAAATGGGAATTAGTTTACCACAGGACCTGGCAATCCCCCACTTAGGCATATACCCAAAGGATTCACAACCATGCAACAAAGACATCTGTTCAACTATGTTCATAGCAGCACTATTTGTAATAGCAAGATACTGGAAGCAACCTAGATGCCCCTCAATTGAAGAATGGTTAATGAAGATGTGGCACATCTACACAATGGAATACTGTTCTGCAGAAAAAAATAATGGTATCTTGAAATTTGCAGGCAATTGGATGGCACTTGAAGAAACCATCCTGAATGAGGTAACTCAGTCACAAAAAGAGGAACACAGTATGTACTCATATATGGATTTTTGACCTAGATCAAAGGATCACCATCCTATAATTCACACCACCAGAGGAACTAGGATACAAGGTATATTCTAAGAGATTCATATAAAGTCCCTCACAGAACTGGGAAGGGACAAGTACTCCAGAGCTCAAGGGAAGTGGGGGGGGGCAGCGAATGGAGAGAGAAGTAGGAGAAAATGATGGGGAGGAAAGGAAAACATGTGGGACCAGGAAGATTGAGCCTGGTTATTAATAGAAGACAGGAAAGAGAGACAGAGAGAGAGAGAGAGAGAGAGAGAGAGAGAAACAGAGAGAAAACATAAAAAGGGGAGCCAATATTGGTTTGAAGATAAAATTGAACACAAAGAAAGGTCTAGAGAACTACAAGACTGCTACCAACTAACAATTTGAGCTTCCATGGAAGGGCTACCATAAATGCCCTTCCCGGATAGTGAGATCAACAACTAACTTATCCATGGAGCCCTCAACTAATGCCTGTTGAAAACACGATCAAACACCCATACATAAACACTGAGTCGAACTACAACCCAGATGCAGAGGGAGAGGAAAAGACCATGTGGCAGAAACACATACAAACAGCTTACCTGAACAAGGAGGAGCTAATGGACACTACACTAATAGCTGGGAAGACAGCATAGGACTCACTCAGGCCCCCCTGAATATGGGTCTCAGCCAGAAGGACTGAGCAGTCTAAGGGACCTCAGACAGTGGAGCCAGGATGTATCCCTTGTGCACAAAAGTACTTTGCGAACACATCCCCCATGGAGGGATAAATACCTTAATCTAGAGACAGGAGAGAAGCGCAAGTCCCTACTTCACATGATCTATGAGATCTACATGACCCCAACTGGATGGCATTCCCCTACATATGGAATTGGGGTGGGGGGATGGGAGAGGAGGGTGATTAGAGTGCATGTGAGAGGACAGGGAGGTTAAAAGGGAGGGAAGGAGGGAGTGAGGGAGGGATGGAGAGATGGGAGGAGGGATGGAGGGAGGGAGGTTGGGAAGGACGGAGGGAGGGAGGGAGAGGGAACTGGGATCAACATGCAAAATAATAAATTATATTAAAAAACAGAAATGCTTTGACTATAAAATTTAAGTTGAAGGGCAAGTTACTGGGGAAAAGGATTTCTATTTTTGTTTCCACAGAACATGAAAAGATGTGGATTCCTTCCAGACTAATGTGTCTTGATCTAGCCAGACCACCTGAAACAGAGTAGATGGTGATCCTACTTTCAAAACAGCTGGACAAAGCAGGCTTACAGACTACAGCCAGGATTTCTGAATCTTCTTCGAATCCCCCATGACAGCTCCCCTACCAGCAGGAAGTAATTTGGACAGAACAACGACCAAATTCCCAAATATTGTCTATAAATGTTTGTTTTCATTTAAATAGACATTGTTATATAAAATAAATTAAAAAAATAAACTAGCTACAATTATGAGGCAAGCCAGGAGATAGTGTCAAACATATGCCTTTAATCCTAGCTACTGGAATGCAGAGTGAGGTTGATCTCTCAGTTCAAGACCAGCCTGGTCTATATACTGAGTTCCAAGAAAGCCATGGAGTTTGTTCTGATTTGATTTCCTCTAGTGGGATATCAAGTTCTCTTCATTTGATATTTTCCTATATAGAATAACCATTATTAAATATGCCTTGGTCTTGATTGAAAAAAAAAAAAGAAAAGAAAAAAAAATAATAAATATGTAAAAATCAAAGAAAAATGGTATATCAAAAAATCAAATATAAATAAATATAAGTATGTACAGAAATAAAGATAATGTCTTTTACCAGATACACACAAATAACTAAACATGAATCTTGTACCTAAGCATTAAATGTGTACTGCAGAAGTTGTAGAACACTGGAGAAATTAGGCCTCTCCAGGTTTGGCTACTTGCCGTCCTGTGTACCAAAAGACCTCTGGTGGTAACTATCAAAGTCTTTCTACACAAAGCTCCTTGATGGAAATCAACTACTTTCCACTGTGTGAAATATTCATACCCCAACACCCGGGTATGGGGAGTTGATAGGACCATATGGTACCTTACAGAACACTGAATGTGGCCTCAGTTTCCCACCAAGCAACCTGGAGGGCCTGCCACACCAACTCCCAAGCATCCCCATCCCATCCTCCCCTTCTGAGGATAACATCCCCTCACTCACCATGTTGTGGCTTCTGTGCTCATCCATGGTCCACTCACAATGTACTACAGTACCACTCCCAGAACAGAAATCAATACACTGGCAGTTGTTCCACTTAAATTGAAGCCTGAAGCAAGAGAAATAGGAAGTGTCCTGCAATGCCTGTGACTAGCAGGTTGGCCTGGTTTAGCTGACTGACTGGTTAAGCTTGAACAACAAGAGCACTTCCCCAAGGGTTAGAGTGTGCTTAAAGACACATCACAGGGTTCCTTGGCTCTGGCTTCTACTCAAGACTCAGACGTTGTAGACACCTGTAGAGACACAAATCTCAATTTCACTTACTCCTGTCTAAAACAGACAATTCCATTGTCTTCCAACAGTGTATGAGATCATCCTCTCCTCTTCCAGACAATGTGCAGATGTTGCGGACACAATTACACAATGCAGACTGGAATGATTAACTTATTCAATAGAGGGAAGGGTGCACAGATTATTAAAAACTTGAGAGATTTTAGGGCATATGTAACGCGGTTAAATAAGGATCAGGATAAACAAATAGGCAGAATAGATGTTTATTCAGGGAGAAATTAACTACAACCTAGACAGATGAACACCAGGAAATTCAACCCGATCCTCTCCTGTCCGAGTCATGCCAGAAAGAGAGCCTTTCCTGGCTCCCCTCAGACCTTCTTCCACAGGTCACTCCGCCCATGGCTCCACCCCCCAATGGGCATGGTCAGTGCCAAAGAGGACTATCTCACTACACATATGGCACAGAAGAAGTTTGTTCTGTGGCTTCTTGCTAAGGTCAGGGGAACCCGGTGTACATTTTATCTAGTAGTCACAGACACTTCAGAAAACCATGAAAGGGAAGGAGCAATATCACAAAAAAGATGATATAACTTTTTCCTCTTAGATGCTTGGGTGATAGCTCTAATGCATTTGGGAGTTTTATTCCTGAAATTCTTGACAAAAGAATAATAATAAAAAGTGTTGTCTTCATGGTAATTTGAATACTCTTAAGAGAATTGGTCTGGGAAGATTACTTCTACAAGCATTGTGATGACCCAGGACAGTTGCTTCAGGGTACAGGTGAGAAAATCGCTGCATTATTCAATGTTCTCTTCTTGAACAGGACTGTGTTCAGGTTTCTAAATCAGTGGAACCATCATCCAGGCGTGAGATTGGAGACAGACTTAATTTGTTGTTTCAGATCTTGTTCCTATTTTCTTTTTGCTTCTTTAATTTTTTTTCCTACTTTTCTGCAGCATCAGTGACAACCATGAAATAAGTGATTTCATTTCATCTGACCTCAGTGGGAAACAACAGATAAGACATCTCTTTTTCTGTGCTGAAATCTCTCACTAGTAGTTACAACATGGAATAATCACATCATGTGATTGTGTAGTACCCTGTGAAAGCTAGCCAGCCACCTAGTTTTCAGGAGAAAGGAGTGAGTGCAGAAAGAGAGCAGATGATAAACACCTGCAGCAAATCAGCAGGATACAAGATAAACTCAAAAAATTCAGTAGCCATACTTTATTCAGACGACAAAGAGACAGAGAAAGAAATCAGAGAAACATCACCCTTTACAATAGCCACAAGAAACATAAAGTATCTTGAGGTAACACTTACCAAACAAGTGAAAGACCTATTTAATAAGAAGTTTGTGGCTCTAAACAAATAAATTAAAGAATATGCCAGAAAATGGAAAGATCTCCCAGGTTATTGGATAGGTAGGATAAATATAATAAAAATGACAATCTTGTGAAAACCAATCTAGAGATTCAATGCAATCCCTATTGAAATCCTACCACAAATCTTCACAGACCTTTAAAGGATGATAATCAACAATATATGGAAAAACAAAAGACCCGAGATAGACAAAACAGCCCTGTAAAAAAAAAAAAAAAAAAAAAAAAAGAACTTCAGGAGGCATCACCACCCCTGACTTTAAGCTCTACTACAGAGCTTTATGCCTGAAAACAGCCTGGAATTGGCACAAAAAAAGAAAGGTAGACAAATGGAATCTAACTGAAAATCCTGATACAAACCCACACACCTATGAACACCTGACTTTAAACAAAATGGCTAAAAGAATACAATGGGCAAGGAAAGCATCTTCAACAAATGGTGCTGGCACAATTGGATGAGGGTGTGTAAAAGACTGCAGATAGAGCCATGTTTGTCCCATGCACAAAACTCAAATCCAAATAGATCAAAGACCTCAACATCAATCCAACCAAACTGAATGTCTTAGAAAAGAAAGTAGGAGGTACCCTTGAAGAAATTGGTATATGAGACCACTTCCTGAACATAACTCCAGGAGCACAGATACTGAGATCGACAATTAAAGAATGGGATCTCTTCAAAGTTAGAAGCTTCTGTAAGGCAAAGGACAGTGGACAAGACCAAAAGGCATCCAACAGATAGGGAAAAGATTTTCACCAAACCTACATCAGTAAAAGGGGAGATCTCCAAAATATACAAAGAATTCAATAAATAGTCAACAAAACACCAAATAACCTTATTAAAAAATGGGGTACAGAACTGAAGAAAGAATTCTCAATAGAGGAATTGAAAAAGGCTGACAGACACTTAAGAAAGTGTTCAACATCCTTGACTATCAGGGAAATGCAAATCAAAACAACTTTGAGATACTATCTTACTCCTGCCAGAAGGGCTAAAATTAGAAACACCAATGACAACTCCTGCTGTTAAGAATGTACAGAAAAGGGAACACTCCTCCACTGCTGGTGGGAGTGCAAACTTGTACAGCCATTTTGGAGATCAGTATCGTGGTTCGTCAGGAAAATGGGAATTAGGTTACCACAGGTCCCAGCAAACCCCCTCTTAGGAATATATCCAAATGACTCACTTCCTTGCAACAAAGACATCTGCTCAACTATGTTCATAGTAACATTCTTTGTAATAGCAAGAACATAGAACCAACCAGTTGCCCTTCAGTTGAAGAATGGATTAAGAAGATATGGTACATCTACACAATGGAATAATACTCTGCAGAATAAAATAATGGAATCTTGAAATTCGCAGGCAAGCGGTTGGCACTTGAAGAAACCATCCTGAATGGGGTAACCCAGTCACAAAAGGAGGAACATAGTATGTATGCACTCACAATTGAATTTTACACCTAGATCAAAGTATCTCCAGCCTATAATTCACACCACCAGAGGAACTAGGATACAAGCTGTATTCTGACAGATTCAATAATGTCCCTCACAGAAGTTGGAAGGGACAAGTCCGCAGAGCACATGGGAGGTAGGGGGGGGGGGGAATAGGGAGAGAACTAGGAAAAACCGTAGGGGAGGAGAGGAAAGAATGTGTGACTAGAAAGATTGACACAGGGTAAGAATAGAAGACAGGAGAGAGAGAGAGAGAGAGAGAGAGAGAGAGACTCAGCATGAGTGAGAAAGAGAGACAGAGAGAACAAAAAGAGTGATACATTATTGTTTTGAAGGTAAAAATGAACCTAAAGGAAGGTCTAGAGACCTACAAGTCTATTCCCAACTAACAAATTGAGCAAACGTAGAAAGGCTACCATAAATGCCCTTTCCGGATAGTGAGATCAACAACTAACTTATCCACCCTCATGGAGCCCTCATCTAGTACCTGTTGGAAAGAGAAGGCAACACCCATACCTAAACACTGAGTCGAACTAGAATACAGATACAGATGGAGCAGATAAGACCAAGTGGTAGAAACATAGAGACAGCTGACCTGAAGAAGGAGAAGATAATGGGTCCCCAGGCTGATAGCTAGGAATACAGCATGGAACTGTCTCAGGCTTCCCTAAATAAAGGTCTCAGCCAGAAGGACTGAGCAGTCCTAGGGACCTCAGACAGTGGAACTAGGATGTATTCCTGGTACACAAAAGAACCTTGCAGAGACAATCACCATGGAAGAATACTGCCTTAACCTAGAAACAGGAGAAAAGTCCTAGTCCCTACATCAAATGTCATGACAGATCTACATGACCCCACCTGGATGGCATTGTCCTACATGTGGAAATTTGGTGGGGGGATGGGAGGGCAGGGTGGTCAAAGTACATGTGAGGGAACAGAGAGTGTAAGTGGGAGGGATGGAGGGAGGTATGGAGAGGGAATGGGGATCGACATGTAAAAAAAAAAAATCAGAAATTAAAAAAAAAAAAAACAACAAACAAACAAACAAAAATTCCCAGGGTAGGAACTTCCAGGCTGGTGGTAATGCAGAAAACCAGGGTAAACAGCACCCAGCCCCTCCTGATACAGAAGTCCTAAGCCATGATCATCCAGGAACGATGTTGTGTTGCTGATGGCCTAGGTGCATTGGATCAGCTGGTGGGCATTCAGAAAGAAGAGGAATTCTGATCTATGGGGGTGAATGACTGAAGCTGCCCCTGGCCCTTCCCTCTTCTCCTCAGGCAGCAGTGACTGTGACTGGAGGGACCACACAGAAGCATGCAGGTACGGGGTGGGGGGGGTGAGGTGGAGGATAAGTTAGTTATGGGGAGAAAAAATAAAGTAAAGGTTTTTATGTCAACTAAAAAAATACAACTAACAAAATATATGGTAAATAGATGTGATGGCTATGTGCAGACTTGGTAAAATCAGTCTGAAGCAAAGAAAACAAAATAAGACAACAGTGGTCTAGTAAACAATTCAAATGGGTCTGGAGATTTATAGGTCAACGCAACTCATCAAAGTAGCACAGAGAACATCAGAAGGAACTTCAGGTGTTACAAGTATGATTCCACTTCTCTAAGCAATAAAAGGAAGAACAGGAAAAAGGATTGGCCAGATCAAGAAGAGTAGAAAGGAGATAAAAATAAAATTATAATAATGAAAGATAACATAAAAGGAGAGCTGGTGTACCCCACATAATCTGTAAAAGGAGCCAACAGTTAAGAGAGCAGAGGGTGCAGAGAGGTTCAGGGAAAGCACCATAGCAAGAAGGTAGAGTCAGGAATTAAATAAGTAAATACGATTTCACTTAAGGCATGCACCTCTGAGTAAGATTCAGTGATAAGAAAAAAGAAAAAGAAAAACAGAAAAGGAGAGATTTACCTACACTAGGGATGTCTGAGAAAATCAGAGAAAGAGACTAAATATATTGTTAAAAGATATAGAGGTTCAAAGAAAAGTAATAAATAGGTCAGAGGAAGATGTAAACTGTTTGCTGTGGGCTCTCATATATACAAATGTAAATTCAAGATTAATAATATGAGTTAAAAATTTTGACGATACCAGGTTAACTGTTTAAAAGTTCCATTTATTTCTCTCAAGAAATATATATGTACTTGTCAAAAAGTTCTATCTGTGTTTCCTGTTAGAAACCTGTTTATTGCAAGAATAGAGCTAAAACAAAAATGGTTTAAAGATGTTTGCTGTCCAATGCTAATAGCCCTCAGCTCAAAATTTACCTCTGAGCACTGGTCATTAAGTTCAGATTATCAGAAAATCAGATGTCCTTTTAATGTAGATGACATTAATACTGTTTTATGTCTAATGCTGTTAAAAATTAAAACCAGTTAAACTGTTACAATTAGTAACACTGGAAATTAACATAAATTTAACAGTCACTCAGGTCATAATGGGTTTAGAGATATAAAGGGTGCTTATATTTGATATTACAAGAAGAAATTACAGGATGTTTAATTGTTTTATTAGACAGTTTTTCAATGTTTAAATTCAGAATGTTACATTGTATTTGTGCTTCTATTACATTGTTAATGTTTGTAGTTAAATCAAAGGGCTAAACTTTAAGATCACAGCCATACAGTGCATATACTAAACAAAAGTTGAGATGCTCATTTTTTATGTTACAGAAGGCAATCCATCCTTGCATTTGCTAAATTTGGAAACGTAAGTTATTTAGATAAACTGAGTCACACAGTTGTTTTATGTTTCCCTAAAAGGAGTTTCAAATTAAAATCAGTATTTTTAAAGCTAAAACTGACAATGCAAAGTTCTACTTTTATAAAAGCTGGTAACCTATTATAAATGTTAAGAAACACAAGTTACCAGCCATCCTTATAGATTAACTGTTGGTTATAGTCAAACTAAGTATTAATGATTAATAACAGTAATAAACATCACTCTGTCTCCAATACATGTTCTAAATAATTAAGGTTAAAACAAGTAACTGAAAGCCAAGTTGTCTATTCAGATCCACCTAGAAAGACTTTGAATACTACAAAGATCTGTAGAATAAGGCATTTAAATGTTAACTAAAACGCTGTAATACTATCAGGCAAATAATCAGAGAACCTAACAATGACCCAAGGTCTCTAAAGATGACTATGGGGCAGCATAGATTGTGATGACACTGAGCAGGGAGCAAGATGTTCAAATACAATGCCTGCTGCAAGACAGGACCCAGCTCAAACTGTGTAGAGGCTACAGGGTACTGGAAAATTGTCTGCACCATCTTTGCCTAGACAAAATAAGGTGAGACATTTCCAAGTCAAAATTCCACAGAGAAAAAACAAAAAACAAAAAAGAATAAATAAATATACCCTCTCACATTATGTACTTGGTGAAAAACTTCTCCCCTGAATGCCATAAATAATTGATTATGGCTAGTAATATAATGAATGGGCCCTGTCATTTTTTTAAATAGATTCAAAAGTTAAATAAAATTTATCCTTCTCAGGTCTCTGATACTATTGATGTCTTAGCTAGCCAAAACTTTGTGAGCTTGGCAGTAAAGCCACCATTAACATGGCTCCTAAAAAGGATCTAAAAATATGAAGACATATGTCTTTTTTGAACATTTATTTATTAATTATGCATAAAGTGTTCTGCTTGCATACATGTCTGCATGCCCAAAGAGGGTACCAGATCTCATTATAGATGCTTGTGAGACACAAAGTAGTTGCTGTGAATTGAACTCAGGACTTCTAGAAGAGCAGCAAATACTCTTAATCTCTGAGCCATCTCTCTAGCCCAAGACATATAAGTCTTAAAGATAGAAAAATAATTTACAATATAAAAATGCAGAGCTTAACATTTAATTAAGTTCTCTTAAGCTATTGGGCAGTGACTCCCAGCTGTTTAGACAAAAGCTCAAGGTTTTATGATTTATTTTGGTTGTCATCTAAGTGTAAATGTGAAGGACTTTTCATCAGGCCTAATGTACCTCTGACCAGTCTGTACGTGGATCTCTCTTGACAGAACAAAAATGTATAAGCTTTTCCCCTTGTTGAGATAATATATCAAAAGGTAACTCGTATACATAGGGGATAAGATGACTAACCTTTAGGCCAAAAATCACCAGAAGACTTTTGCCTATTGGAGGCCCAAAAATTGGGCCTCTCATGTCCATAGCAAAGAGGGAATGTGATGGAAAAATTAATAACCAAAATGTATAAAATTAGGGCTTATTGGAAGAATAAAGAGAACAAGAATTTCTGCCAGTAGATAAATCCCTGATTAGAGTACAGGGCCCACAACCTGTTCTCAGGGGAAGAAGAAAATCTCCCAACCTTTCAGGTGTGCTTATCAATCCTGCATTAACAAATGACAGACACTATTAACTTAGATCCATGATGACCTTGTAAATTAAATTTGTACTCTATGAACTGCCTGTATTTTGGAAACCTTGTCTACTGAAATTAATGGTTTCAAGCCTCCCTGTCTGTTTACCCTTTTAAAAACACTTCACTATTTTAGGCCACTACCATACATTTCCGATAGAGTGAGGTCCCAGCTGGCTTGATTTTTAGCAATACAAACCTTTTGCTTGTGCAGTCAGAAGTTACTTCCATGGAGGTTGAGGAAACTGGTAGACATAGAAGTAACAAGCTGCTCAAGGAGGCTTTATAGGCTATAGAACTCCAGGTGACAGCTATTTGAAAATCAAAACACTATTGTGTCAGGGATATGCCTGTATTACTTCATGCTTAATTTTGCTGTGTTTTCTTAGCTGTAAGTAGGCTAAAATGCTAGACAATACCAACAAAAGGAAGGGGGATGCAGGAAATGGAATACTTATCACAGGCATTGGTTTGTAGACAATGTTGAAGATTCACATGGGCTGCACTGGTTCACCATAAGTCCAGGGAGAGCAATATTGAGGAGCAGGCTTTAGTCAGCAACTGATTATCATTTTCCAGAAGCACAAATCAGCTGAGACATGTTCAAACTGGGAATAGAAGTTAAAATGTATCTATTTAATTGCAACTCTTAGTTCCTTACCTTTAGTGATCAAGAAGGTCAGCAAGACCAGGGAGAAAATTCCATCCTCAGAATAGATGTACTTATCTGCAGTCCTTTTGTCCTTTAAGCAGTGGATCCAAACTTTATGACATTTGATCCTCTGAAGCCTATATGAACTATGTTATATAAAAGGACATAAAAGTTTTAGATATATTATCATTACCAATCTGTGCTGAAATCCATATTGTAGAAAAAGTAGATATTAGGTATCTGTAAAACAGCAGGCATGCACTTATGCCTTTGAGACATATATGCAGGCTGAACACTGTATGCATAATTAATAAATAAATGTCCAAATTAGACATTTATGTCTTTATATTTTTAGATCCTTATTTAGGAGCCATATTAAGGCTGCCTAATACTGACAAGCTGACAAAGTTATGGTTAGCCCAGCCAACTGAGAAGGATATATTTAATTAACTGTCCAATCTACTAAAAAAAAAAAAAAAAAAAAAAAAACAGGGACCAGTCAATATACTCCTAGCCATAAGTAATTGTCTATGGAATTGAGGGCAGAAGTTCTTCACCATGTACATAATGAGAGGTTTGTTGTTGTTGTTGTTTGTTTTTTTGTTTGTCTTTTCTCTGTGGAAGAGGAACATGGAAATTTATGACCTTATTTTATCTAGGCCAAGGTGGTGCAAGCAATTTTTCAGTTCCCTGCATCCTCTAAAAAGTCTAAGCTGGGTTTAACCTGTCAACAGACATTGTATTTGAGCATCTTGCTCCCTGGTCAGTATCATAACAATTCATGCAGTCCCATAATCTTCTTAAGAGGCCTAGGGTCATTTTAGGATCTGTGATTCTACGTTTGATATTATTATTGCTTTTTAGTTAACATTTAAATGCCTTATTCTACAGATCTCTGTACTATTAGAAGTCTGTCTAGGTATAGCTAAATAGACAAATTTGTTTCAGTTACTTGTTTTAACCTTAATTATTTAGAACATGTATAGGTGACAGAGTGAAGTTTATCCCTGTCATTAATTATTAATACTTAGTTTGATTATAACCAGGAGTGAATTGATAAGGATTTTCTCATCATATGAATTTAATGACCAGAGCTCAGAGATAAATTTTGATCTGAGGGCTGTTAGCATTAGACCCCAAAAATGTTTAAACCATTTTTGTTTTAGATCTATTCTTGTAATAAAAGGTAGGTTTATAACAGGAATCACACAGATAGAATTTTTTTTTCCAGTCCATTAACATTTGTAAGATTTAAGGGAAATATTCTATGATCTATCCTATCTTTGTGAGTATAAAGTCCTATATGCCACTTTAAACCCAACCAAGGAATACTATAACCTTAACTATCAGTCTTCAACTCCTTCAAAGAAGGATAATATATAAAATCTAGAACTGAAAGGGACAACTCCCCTGGTCAGATCCGATGTTCTTCTGTAATGTTTCATCTTAAGCCTATAAGCCATAGTTTATGTATGGCAGATTTTTCAGCCAAGCAAGAAATATAAAAGTGTCCTACCTGTGTTGTCAGCTTGTCAGTACCTTTTCTTCACATCCTTCAGACTGTCTAGCAGACTCTTCCATGAAGAAGGAACCATATAGCAATGTCCATCTTGTATCAGCAGTCACTTTCCTGTGTGTCCTGCATGTCCAGTCCATACAGCATAAATCCAAACAGTCCAGGCAAGAACAATATTTTGCCCAAATGGCTGGTCTTGCCATATTGGAGGCAAACTCTAGAACTTTTCAACAAGTACATAAAATTGTCTTTAGAGAAATAAATGGAACTTTTAAGCAATTAACCTTGTATGGTCAAAATTTTAACGCATATTACTAAATTTAAATTTATATTTGTAGATATGAGAGCCCACAGCAAACAGTTTACATCTTCCTCTGACCTATTTACGAATTTTCTTTCAACCTCTATATTGTTTTACATTACCTTTTGTCTCTTTCTCTGATTTTGTCAAACATCCTTAACATTGACAACACTCTCCTTTTCTATTTTTCATTTTTCCTCTTATCAATGACTCTTACTAGTAGGTTTTGTGGCTGAAGTGAATATCTTATTTATTTATTTATTTAAATCCTGAGTGTACCTTCTTACTGTGGTGCCTTCCCCTGAGCATCTCTGCACCCTCTGCACTTTTAACTTTTGGCTTGTTTTTCTGCTTATGTTGGGTACAGCAGCTCTCCTTTGTTGATGCTTAATAAGGATAAGGAGAAACAAATAGGCTGAATCGATTCAGGGAGAAATAACTTACAATATAGAAATAGGAATACTAGCTGTTCCTGGTCCCAAATATGCCTCCAGATGTACTCCTGTCCCCGTGCTGCAAGCAATAGAGCTCTTTGAGCCTCCTCTTCAAACTTAGTTCCCCCATGTAACTCCTGCTCTGTCTCCACCCCAATTGACATGGTCTATGCCTCAGGTGCAAAAAAAGTGATGATCTCACCAAAATCCCCATTTTAGTCTAAAGATATGATTTAGGCTTGATACAAAAACTATATACAAAACAGTGAATAACAAGTGTGCTCTAAGAAAAGGAAAATTGAGGACATATAAACTTAAGACATAACTACCTAGAACTAGGATGAAGGCAAAATGGGGATTACAATAGTGTTGTCCAAAGCTGGAAATCTTAAGTCTACTAAGAAATATATCTAACTAGGAAGAGAGAATAATACTTGTGATAATTTAATATTCAAACTCATCAAAGACCTGGGAAGAAAAATAACAATACTAGGGTAGGCAGGAAGTGTGGGTGGACAACTTCAAATGGTTCAGCAAGGACAGAAACAGCTACCTGGATAGTCAAGGTCTCACCTCAAGGTTGGTACAGCCAATTATTGCTAATGCCTAGAGTACCTGAGAGACCACAACAAAAGCAAGGAGGTAAAAAGTCTGTCTTACCCTAACTTGGCATGGCTCAGCAGTCTTCTAAGGCCTGAAATCTACTCAGCATTGTTTCCTTGAGTATCTGATCTTGAATCACAAAACTTTCTAGAGACTTCATTGAATCAGTAAGGCTCTTGCTTTCTCCAACTACAAATGATTCCCTATTTTTAATATTCTTAGGTATTATCTGAATGGCATGTAAACTGCCTTCCAGAAACAATGTTCTATCTGATAGCTTTCCATTATCCTCAGACATGGAACGGATTCTGCTAGTCTTTCCATCTGATATTCCAGTTTTTTAACCTTATTAGCAGCTTCGTTCAACCAGGAATTAGCTGTTTCTGCCAGCATGTTAATGCAGTGCACTGTTTCTGTTTTGGTTATTGAAGCATTTGACATAGAACAAATTCTGTTTTCTAGTTGGTAATTTTTATGTTCCATGTTTTGTATTCTAGATGTCAGCTCTCTATTTGCATCTCTAATATTCTGAATCTTTTTTTCATCAGGTTGATACCCATTGTCTTTACAAAAAAAAAATGTATATATTGGTTAATCCATGATTGTCTTCTGTTAAAATTCCTTCTATATATGAAGTAATGGAATTTCCAAAGTCTTCTATCATAAGATTATCCACCCTAGGTATGGAACAATTGATCTCATATATTATATCATCTTAAATTGTGAAGAATATTGTATTTACCTTAGGTGGAATTCTGCTGTCCTCGAACTTTGATGGTTTTAGTTGTTGAACTCAGCTTGTGGTGGTAATGCCTGGAGGTGTCCCACCAAATCGCATCTGGCAGCAGACAATCCTTCTGATCTTGGTCTCTGAAGAATAGCTCTTAACAAAATAAGGCAAGCAAAATTTTGTTAAACGAATGAGTGAAAGGAGCCTTGTGCAAATTTCTGAGGACCACAGAGCTAACAGGTGTTGCCTCTTATTGGCGCCTTTGGGCCTCAGGAAACACACCAGCTGGGCAGGCGCCAAGTGAGCCACAGCTGCAAATGCAAAGTGGGGAATTGGCAAAAGATGAGCAGTGTGAGCTTTCTCAGGGCTGCGGTGGAGGTAAAGTTGTAGCGCAGTGGCAAATATTCCACAAGCTGTGGTGTGTCCACCTGGTTACTCAAGGAACCCTGCCCATTCGGGGATGGTATGAGAAGTGAGCGGAGTCTGCCACCTTGGTGAAAACCAGGTCCGGTAAAAATCCGGATTCCGCTTCTGACACCAGATATTGATGTTCGATAAGGATCAGGAGAAAAACAATAGGCTGAATAGATGTTTATTCAGCGAGACATAACTTACAACATAGATGAACTACAGCAGGTTCCCGGTCCCAAAAAGCTGTTCCTGTGCTGCAGGAAAGAGAGCTCTCCCAGTATGCTCCTCAAAATCAGTTCCCCCAGGTCACATCCAGCCCTGTCTCCACCCCCCAATGGGCGTGGTCTATGCCACAGGCTGGGACAAGGTGAATATCTCACTATGAATACTGAATGCTCCATTTAATTCATATGTCAAAATTTAGTCAACCAATGGTGGGGCAATGGCAGAGGTGTTCTATTAATATGTATAAAGAGTAAATAGAAATCGCTTCCCCTAATACTAAAGACACTCCATAACTGCACATATTATCTGCCTTAAGGAACCACATATTTGCACATATTCCCTGCCTGAAGGGTGTCTATAAGCCTGTATGTGCCCAAATATATTGCTTTTAGATAGGAGATATTCACCAAAAAAGGCCCAGACAACCTATGGTAGGAAAGGTAATATATTAGGGACAATAGATGTTATTTGTGCTCTCTGTATCCATGACAAGTTGGAATGGATTCCCATATAGGATTTCAGACAGGACAGGCAGGCAGAGTTTGTTCCAGAACTGTCACAGGCACTCAGAGAAGCTTTACATGGAATTAGATGATGAGATCCATCTTTAACTACTTGGTGGCAGTGCACATGTTTAATATCAGAACTAAGGAGGTTGATAGTAATCAAAAATGAAATTCAATAATAAAATAAAACACATAAGGAAGAATTAGATTCACCTTAATATGAGTCTCACCATCTGGGGGTATCCTGCATGTATAAAGGGAATTGAATGAGTAGGCTCTCCTTCAGTTGCTCCTTGCCCTATTTATGACTACCAAGTTTATAACTTTACTAGCTTTAGAGCTTTCTTCTTTGGACTTGAAGAGTATAACGATGACCAGGTGAGACATGCACCCTGGTGATTTAAACAACTGCTGTGGTCTTCAGATTCCCATTGCTGGCAGCCATTTTTGGACTACCTGGACCACAGCCTATGAGACATTATAATAAATCCACATTCTACATATATGGAGAGATTTATCCTACCATGCCTGTTCAAGCAGAGAACTTCGAAAAATGAAATTACCTTTTGCTTTCTTTTGATTTTAACCTGCTACTGAACATGTGTCAACTAACAATATTGCTCACAAATGCAAACTTCCTAGTTCTGTTCCTCTCCAAGTATTCAATTTTCTAGGAAGACAACTTTTTCCATTACTATGTATTTTCCAAGCATTTCCTCTGATTTTCAGTGATAAAACTCCTTCATTCGTAGAGCCATCATCCAGCTTTCTAGGAGGAAAAGATGATACTATCTTGTTTGTCATCTGAATGCAGCTTCTCTTTCCTGATGTAAGTGCCAGTGGTGGTCCAGTTTTCTTCTAGAAACACATAGTTCAGCCAGTTGGGCAAGATTAGCCCAGATGAAAACTGTTTGAAAAGGTAAACACTGTTGTGTTGAGAGGTTGACTGAGCAAGCAAGACATCTGTTTAGGTCCTGACTCATAAAGAAGGAACATAGCTCCTTCTCAAACACATCAATGAGCTTAGGAGATTCATTATCAGCCTGGTGACCTAGACTTAGACCCTCAGGTATTGACAATGAAATAGATTCAGTCCTTTAGCATAATGAAGATGCTTAGGAGAGAATGCAATTGTTTGAATCCAGGGCCTTGGTGGAGGTGTTGCTTCATATCTTGTGAACACTACTTTTCTCACCACATGGAGCTGGGGTTATCGGTCCCAAGGCACTGAGGGCTTATTCAGTAAAGTTCCTCAGACACACTGTGTTCTCCGTCATGATACAATGCATGAGTAGCCTTTGCATGAGCTGGTCAAATTGAAAGATAACTCCCATTTCTTCCATCTCCCCCTGAAAGTAGGGAACTGGAAGATATTCCTGATAAGAAGCTTACTTAGAATAAGACATAAGTCAAGCAAGACGTCCCTTCCCCAGGTTTTATCTTTTCTTTCTTCTGCCTTTCCTCTTTCACTCATCTTCACACACCTCTACCCCAAGACCTGTCAGTGAAGTGTGAACATCTGTTTCATGTTACTCATATACTATTAAATAATTATGATACTAACTTTCTGTTGAAGAATTTAATTGCCTTCCTGGCCTTACTTGCTGTTTCTTATTACTATTGAAATTCTTCAAAGTTTCAGTTGTAATCTGACCCTGAAAGAATTTTAAAATGGCATTACCTATGTAATGCAAAAGTCTGCTTTATAAGCCAGGTTTTTGGCTGTGCTTTCCTTTAACCCCAGTACTCAGGAGACCCAGGCAGCTGATTTCTGTGAGATTGACACAAGTGTCATAAACACAGCTAGTCTCATTACAAACAGCCAGTTCATGCATCTGGGATAGCTCCTGGTTGCACTGCCAGGGTTCCTTGAACAGATCAATTCAAATAATTATCACAGACATTCACAGGGTTTAGTCTGATGCAAGGAAAGTCCTCCAACTCTCAGTCCACAGTCTGTGAGTGCTACTAAAAGAGTATTAGGGGATGGGGATTGTGGGAGTGGGCTTTTCTAGTTAAAAGAAGTATGTCACTGGATGTGGGCAGAGACAGGCATTGATGTTTCTTATATACAGGATGCTGGCCAGTGTGTTGGTGAACATCCTGTTAGCTCTGAGTGAAGATTTAAGGACACTAACCCCCAGTACCACATTCACCTGCAGGCTGCCTTGCCCTACCCATAATGATGATTAACTGAATCTTTGAAATATTAAGTGAGACAACTCAAATAAATGTTTTCTTTTTAAGAGTTCCCATGGTATGTAGTATCTCTTCACAGCAATAAAATCCTAACAAAGACAGATGTGGGTACCAGGGGCTAGGATATTGCTGTGAGAGGCTGGCCCTATCATAAAATTTCTTTGATTATTTTTTTATGAGTATAGTTGATCTGCTAGCTTGTGTCTCCCGTTATGTCTATTCATTTTGATTTTCTTTCCTCAGTGCTATAGGCTTTTTAAAGGGCCAAGGAAATATCTATGTGAACTTCCAATTCAGTTTCCTTCTAAGGAAACTTGATGAATACATTATAATGTCCAAGCAATGAAATAATGTGGGAAGTACCAGAATTATATGACTATATTGTCAAAGCAGACATTTACAATGTGTTTATCACACTTCCTGTTTGACCCCTGAGAGAACTTGAGCAAGCCTGAAGCTGTTGGCTAGAACTCCTTGCCCCAAGGCTGTTTTGGTACTCCTCCTGTTTTGATAGCACACCTCATGACAGCACACCTCATGACAACACACAGCTCGTAGGGAGGAGCTAAGCCTAAAATTCCTGTAATTTTCCACTGTGCTGTAAGTCAGTATTTAAGACCATTCTTTCCCCTCAGTAAACTGCATTTGGTGTTCTGTCATTGCCATTGAATGAATGATGCTCTGTCTTGTCTTTATTTCAATCTCTAGGCCTTCGCCCGATTTGTGGAACACATCCTGGCACAGGTGCTACAAGTGTAGGTCCCACCAAGATTGGGAAAGAAAGGATCATCTATGAGATGAGATCACCCTTGAAGGCTGGCCCGCAAAAGTAAGTGAATGAGGGTGTATTGAAGGATGAGTGCCAGTAACTGTAAGGAAATGCTCAGTGGACTATTAGTGGCCCTATTGAAAGACAGGGCAATAGGACTAAAACAAGACAGGTAAAGAATTCATTGCAACAATTTCAAAGAAAAAATGGCAGAGATGAATAGGACTTTTGAGGAATTACAAGATTTAGAATCTAAACAATCTATCAGGGGAAAAGAGGGATCCCAACTAAGAGATGATAGTCATGCTATAACTGATGAACTGGATACTTTGGAATCAGAAACTGAAGCTGGTGAGCGTATATGCCAACTGCCAAGACACAACCCCTTTTGTGATTCTGATTCTTTTTGTAGGTCCTCTGTACCTCGAGTGTTAAAGGATGAGGCCAAAAATTTAATAACCAAGGTAGAAGCGTTAGAATAGGAAAGACAAGTGTTTCCAGTGATTGAGACACTGAATCTGGAGGATACCATGGTAAGGGAGCACAGCCCATTAAATTTTAAGGATATAAAATAGCTTAAAGAGGCTTTCACTGTTTATGGGCCCCATGCTCCTTTTACTCAGACAATTTTTGATTCTTTTGCAGCATTAAATTGCACCCTTAGTGATTGGATGCAGTTCTATAGACTTGTGCTGAGTGGGGGTGACTATTTGCTCTGGAGAGGCAAATTTCAAGAATTTTGCAAGGAAACCACACAAAGTAATGCTCCTACTGGATTTCCTGCTAGGAATTTAGATATGCTCACACACTAGGCAATATTCTACACTTGCAGCTCAAATTTTTTTTGACCCAACAGTCCATGCACAAAATGCTGTTGCTGCTACTAGACCTTGCAAAGCCCTGCCTAATAAGGCTGCAGGAGATCAACTATCTAAGGTATGGGAGGGACTGTCTGAGCCCTATTCAGATTTTTCAGACAGCCTCCTACAGCTGCCAGGCCACATATTTGGTGATGTTGGAAATGCCGTGCCCATTGTTCAACAATTCACATTTGAAAATGCAAACAAGTTTTGTAAAGAGGCTTTAAGTCCCCATAAGGCCAAAAGTCTTAATGAGTATGTATGCATATATTGGGACATAGATCTTCATCACATTTATGGGCCAGGTTATAGCTTCAGTCATGCAAATAGGTGGGAAGGATGGAGGAGCCAGACAAAAGAATTGCTTTGTGTGTGGACAACCAGGATATTTCAAAAGGAATTGCTGTGGCTCCAGAATGTAGTACTCAGTTTCCTAAATGGTCAGCTGATAGACATACAAGTCTTTTTTCAACTTTTGTAATAATTCATAACTCTGTTAATCTTTGGGGAAGAGATGTGCTTTGGCCATGGGAGCAGTTCTTACTACTGAGCCTGTGAAAAATATGCTGGCTGACCAAGGTTATATACAAGGAAGAGGACTGGGTAAATTCCCCCAAGGTGACCCTCAGTCTGTTCTATCTAAAAATTTAATTATCAAAAGCGAGTGAGATCACTCTGAACTGGGAAATTTTCCCTAGGGGCTATTGCTATGCACCTTGGTCCCATTTCTATTATCTGAAAAACTGATGACCCAGTATGGGTGGAGCAATGGACACTATCTATTGAGAAATTACAGGCTGCACATCAACTTCTAAAGGAACAATTAGAGGCAGGACATATTGTTCCTTCTACTTCCCCATTGAATACTCCAATCTTTGTTATAAAGAAAAAATCTGGAAAATGGAGACTCCTACAAGATTTCTGAGCTGTTAATGATTGCATGCAAATTATAGGAGCCACATACCTGGCTTACCATCCCCTGTAGGTATCCTCAAGGTTATCATTTGTTATTTATAGAGCTAATAGATTACATTTTTAGCATTGCCTTGCATCCTGAGGGTAGTGAGCGATTTGCATCTGGCATACCTTCTATTAATTTTTAAAAGCCTTATAAGAGATATCAATGGGTGGTGTTGCTTCAAGGAATGGCCAATGACCCACAATTTGTCAAATTTATGTACCATTGGCCATTGCCTCCATTACAGAGAAATTTCAATCCCTGTATATTTTACATTATATGGATGATATTTTTTTTAGCCAGCCCGGATTCTAAGGAAATGAAAGAGGCTTTTGGAGAAATACAACATAATCTTCAACTAGCTGGCTTAAGAATAGCCCCAGAAATTGTGCAACAAGAATTTCCCTATCAATACCTTGGTCACCTATTGTTATATTCTGGTATCAGTCCTCAAAAGATTACTTTAAGCCTGGATAATCTGACCAAAATTAATGATTTTCAAAAATTATTGGTAGATACAAATTGGGTTTAATCTAGTTTGGCCCTAACCACTGGACAGCTTAGACCCTTATCTGATATTTTACAAGGAGATTCTGATCCCACTTCTCCTCACTCCTTAATGCCTGCTGCATGAGAATACATACAATATTTGGCAAATGGATGTCACTCACCTGCCTTAAGCTATAAAATTAAAATATATGCAAGTTTCTGTGGATACATATTTTAAGGTTGTTTTTTGCATCTCTAACCTGGGGAGAAAAGATTAAAGATGTCATGTCTCATTGTTTACAGGCCTTTGCCTATATGGTGTTCCTGATATCTTAAAAACAGACAATGGCCCCACATATGCTAGTCATCACTTCTTGGCCTTTTGCAAGGAACATCATATCAATCATGCATTTGGCATCCCACACAACTCTATGGGACAAGCCATCGTGAAACACACTCATGCCACACTTAAACAATATTTTAATAAAATAAAAAAGGGGGGAATATAGGCTCTTCCTCAATTCTCAATTATCCACTATACTTTTTAATTTAAATTTTTTGACTGTAGATAAAAATAACTTGCCTGCCATGGAGAAACATTGGAACAAACCCTCCCAAACATTGGGATGTGTCAGATGGAAAGACATAATTACACGGCTATGGCAACCGCCCACCCCCACTACTAGCTAGGGTCTGAGGGGCTGTTTGTGTTTTTCCCCGAGAAACAGAGAAACCTATTTGGATACCAGAACAACATGTTTGTCCTGTGGATCCTAATCAGGATTCTAATCCTGCTGTACTGGAATCCCTGGCCCATGTAGGATCAAGTGGTTTGGGCCTTGGTGAGGAACCCCACATCCTGATGCCAGTTAGTCAGGAGAGAACATTCCCTGCGACTACTGGTTGCCAATGTGCCAATAGAAACTTCATTACTGAGTAATTTGACCTTTCTGACTCAGGGGAGCCTTGGCTTCCAGAGAGTGCTTAATTTTTCTCAATTGCCCAATGGGTGATTCTTGTTTTTATGCATAGCTTTGAGTAATGCCTCCCTAGATGATTTTCACCCCAATGTCAGCATGAGCAATTGCTGGGGACTCAGAGAGGTCCTATAACATAAACTTCCAGCAGGAACAGGAAGATGCTGCTATATGGCCCCTATATCAGGGCCCCTATGCTGGAAGCTCCCAGGAAGTTATGACTTGCATAGGCACTTGCCTTGGAGACACTGTGCTCCACCTTTAAAGGATCCTTGGGGATGGAAAAATCTTTCAATAGTTCTTCTACAACCTTCTTCCTGAGCAATTTATGGTCCCCGTGAGACACCAGTGCCCTGGTAGTTCCAGTTCCTGACCTCGCGCCAAGGGACAGCCAAGAAGGGACTTTGATTTCACTGCTGCCATCATTCCTGTCATTGCTGTGTAGGTGACTGTCGCTGTCATTGCAGGGATTTCTGTCGCTCAGTTCGCTGCCAATGTAGAGACTGTTAACCAGCTGGTGGGCAGAATCAGTGAAGCCCCAACAGCAGAGAATGCCCTGCTTGAATGCTCTTATTGGATTTGGACTCTCATATTCAGTTTTGATTCTGACTTAAATCAGCAAACTGCCTAACTTCAGGAACAATTAGGGGTTTTGGGTTGGTATAGCAGGCCTCCTGCTTTCATTCTGTCATTCCTCTTGTATCACCTTGATTGGAATGCAAATGTCTCTGTAGGGGTCAACAGCCTCAATGCTGGCAGGGCCTTGTCTTTTGTAAATTTTAACAGTGTTTTGGCTGACCAGAGAGTAGAGGTCAATAAGACCTGAATTACTCCTATTTCAGCAGATGGCAGTGGAATGCCATGGCCCAGATTGGAGGTTGGTCACAGATTTTGAATGGCACATTGTCTCTCAGCAAGTTGGAGCCAGTAGTGGTTGGGGTAGGGATTCTTGTGCTATGCATGGTCTGACAGTTCTTTTCACAAAAGAAACACAGTCTGGCCCATGGCTCTCCCAATAATCATGGGTCTGTTAACAGATGCTGCAGAAATGAGGTACCCCCATGATGGGCAACTTGCAGTGAAGCCCCCCCCCCAGCCTAAAACATGAGGTTGCTGGGGCCCCTGAAGACCGTTAAGGGGTGCCACACTCTGCGAGACCTAAACTAGGGGTCTCTCATAGAAAATAAAAAGGGGGAATTGTAAGAATTAAGACCTAGACTAAGAATTTACTCCCCCTCCATCTGCCCTCAGGGCAGGCAGTTGTAACAGCTGGAAAACAGGAGACATGTTTTGTAATGCAAAATGCTATTGTTCCTTTGGCTTCTGCAACCCTGAATGCACACTAACCTGTTCTTGGAACCTGAGATGACTAACCACAGGCTCTGGTTCCCCCCTCCTCCATCTAGTGCTGTGGTATATAAGCTAGCCCCCAGACTAAAAAAGGAAAATAATGAAGAACCTTCTTAATATAAAGCAAGAGTCCTGTGTTCTCAACATCTACACAATCCCCAGCTTCTCGGGCTTTGACAGCAGTGTAGGCGCCACACAGAGATGTGTCATTAGATAGCTACACACCTGGTTAAGCGCCAAGTCACTAGTTAGCCACACAAATAAGCCGTTAGTTAGCCCACCCACACAAAGCCACTAGTTGCTACATACACTCTGTCACAAGTTAGTCACACACCTAAGACGTTAGTTAGCCATACAGGTAGGAAATGAAGTATGCAAGATCATCCATAAACAGGCAGCAGTGGGACACAGATTTAATCCCACCTCTGAGGAGAAAGATACATGTATCTATTAGCTCAATGCCACTCTGGCCTACTAGAGAAAGAGCGATTGGAGAAAAAGGGAGAGAGTTAGGGAGATATCTACAGAGAAACATAGGGAGAGGAAGAGGGAAAGCCATTAATAAAGGGAGAGAGGGAGGGGAGAGAGAAAGACTCCACCTAAAAGAGAAACTGCTAACAGAAATGTTATCCCAGCATTGAGATGGCATGCCTTTAATCCCAGCACTGTCCATTGTGAGATAGGAGGGATATGGCTGGACAGAGGGGAATATAATGTGGGAGGACACAGGAGGGCTTGCAGTGAGGGTGTTCAGTCTGAGCAGTCATTCTGAGCTTTCATAAAGACAGCCATCAATCTAGAAGGCCTTGTGACAACAGGATCGCTCCTTTGGTCTGAACACTGGTAGAGGTAAGAACTCTAGAGGCTCACATGGCTCTGCTTCTGAGATCCATCAGCTTTCACCCTCTGAGAGCTGACTCTAAATTTTATTATTAATATCTATCAGAACTTGTGCTGCAAATGTTGTTCTCTCTAGGGAAGTGTGACTTTTTTTGAAGTCAGTATAGGCAAGTTTTCAACATATTAAAAATATGTTATTTTGATTTTCAAAACTATCAATTATCGGTATATTTTTAATATCTGATTTAAGTGCATTATTGTTTTTATCTGTGATTGTTTATGCTGTCCAATATTTCTAGGTTTTACGTGTTTCATTTCCTTTCCCTCGTGTGATGATGATTATTTATTTCTGTGTAGAAAATTCTCCAGTAGTTTAGGCTTGCCTCATTAATGTAATTGATAATTGCACTAAACTTTTTTTGTTATTTTGGCAGAAAATTTTTTCTACAGATTCTCAACCATTTATAGAATGTAACAAATAAGGATGATAAATATTGTATTCTCAAAGTAAGTTGCTTCCCTTTTTTTAGAGCAATCTTGATCAAATATCAGTTCCCTTTAAGTTGGTTGCAGTTTTTTGTGGGGGAATATATGACAATGGCAGGCAATAATTTTAGTCAATAGAAATGTAACATCTCAAGGGCAACAACTGAGGGAAATGTCAGGTAACAGTGCCTTAGAGCCTAACGTATTTTGAGGCTATATATATATATATATATATATATATATATATATATATATATTTAACATGTTGATCCCAGTTCCCACTCCCTCCCTCCCGCTGACACTCCCCCGCTCACTTGTACCCTGACCTCCCTCCCCTCCCATCCCACAATACACATTCCACAGGTAGGGCTATGCTATCCAGGTGGGGTCATGTAGATCTGTCAAGTAATTTGAAGTAGGGACTAGTACTTCTCTCACTAGGTTAAAGCCATATCGCTCCATGTGGGATATGTCTGCAAGGTCATTTTGTGCACCATGAATACATCCCGGGCCCACTCTATCAGGTCCCTTAGACTACTCAGTCCTTCTAGCTGAGATCCATATTTAGTGGGTTCTGAGTCAGTCCCATGCTGTATTCCCAGCTATAAATCTGGGGCGTTGGGCAATTAGCTCCTCCTAGTTCAGGTCAGCTGTCTCTAGGTGTTTGTGCAATCTGCTCTTGTTGTCACTCTCTGCATCTGGATTCTAGTATGACTCACTGTTTAGTTATGGGTGTTTTATTCTGTTTCAAACAGGGACTAGATCAGGACTCCATGATGGTGGATAAGTCAGTTGTTGATCGCACTATTTATGGTAGCCTTTTCAAGGTTGCTCTAATTATTAGTGGGAATCAGTCTTGTAGGTCTCTAGAACTTTATTTTGGTTCAGTTTTCTCTTCAAACCAATAATGGCTGCCTCTTTTATGTTCCCTTTGTCTCTCTGTCTCACTGCCTCTCTCTCTCTCTCTCTCTCTCTCTCTCTCTCTCTCTCTCTCTCTTTTGTCTTTATTCCTATGCAGACTGAATCTTCCTAGTCACACATGCTTTCCTCTCTTCCCTTTCACTTTCTCCTATTTCTTTCTCCATTCACTGCCCCCCCCACTTCCCATGTGCTCTGGGGATCTTCTCCTTTCCCCCATGTGTGAGGGACCTTATAGGAATCTCTGTAGTCTTCTACACACCGTCATCCAATTGTTCCAGCACCATTTGTTGAATATGCTGTCCTCGCCCCCATTGTATAATTTTAGCTGTTTTGTCGAAAATCAGATGTTCATAGGTGTGTGGGTTAATATCGGGATTTTCATTTTGATTCCATTGGTCTACCTGTCTATTTTTTTTGCCAATACCAGGCTGTTTTCAGAACTATAGCTCTGTAGTAGAGCTTAAAGTCAGGAATGATGATGCCTCCTGAAGTTCTTTTATTGTAAAGGGTTGTTTTGGCTATCCTGGGTCTTTTGTTTTTCCATATAAAGTTGATTATTATCCTTTCAAGGTCAGTGAAGAATTGAGTGGGATTTTAATGGTGATTGCATTGAATCTGTAGATTGCTTGAGGGGCATCTAGGTTGTTTTCAGGTTCTTGCTACAAACATAGTTGAACAGATCTTTTTGTTGTATGGATGTTGTTCATTTAGATATATGCCAAAGAGTGGGATTGCCAGATCCAGTAATTGACTGATTTTGATTTTGCTGAGCAACCACCATAATTATCTCTAAAATGGCAGTACAAATTTGAAATCCCAACAGCTTTTGAGGAGGGTTCCCCTTTCTCCACATCCTCTCCATCATAAGTTGTCATTGGTGTTAATTATTTTAGCAATTCTACCAGGAATAAGACATTATCTAAGAGTTGTTTTTATTTGCATTTCCCTGATAGCTAAGGATGATGAGCACTGTCTTAAGTGTCTTTCATCCTTTTCTATTTCCTCTATTGAGAATTATTTATTCAGTTCAATATCCCATTTTTTTTTTTTTTAAATAAGGCGATTTGGTGTTTTGGTGACTAACTTCGTGTTTTCTCTGTATATGTTTGAGATCATCCCTCTGTCAGATATAGGGTAATAGAAGACCATTTCCCAGTCTGTGGGCTGCTGTGTGGTCTCATCAACTGTGTCCTTTGCCTTACATAAGCTTCTCAGTCTTTCTGCAGTCTTATATACACACCAACAGCCAGTTATGCCACCAACATTTGTTAAAGATGAGTTCCTCCCTCCCATTGTATAGTTTTAGCTGTTTTGTTTTGTCAAAACTCAGATGATCATAGGTGGGTGGGTTATTATCAGGGTTTTTGATTTAATTCTTTTTGTCTACCTATGTGTCAATACAAAGCTGTTTTCAGAACTATAGTTCTATAGTATAGTTTGAAGTTGAGGATGGTGATGCATCATGAATTTTTTTTTTTATTGTACTTGTTTTTTTTGGCTATTCTCAGTCTTTTGTTTTTCCATTCAATACAGGTTATTATACTTTCAAGGTAAGTGGAGAATTGTGATGGGATTTTGATGGGGATTGCAATGAATTTTTAGATTTCTTTTGGCAAGATTTCTATCTTTACTATATTTATCCTACCTATCCATGAGCATGGTAGATCTTTCTGTTTTATGGTATCTTCTTTAATTTACATCTTTAAAGACCCAATGTTCTTGCTATATAAATCTTTCACATGTTTGGTAAGCATTAAAGATAATTTATGTTGTTTGTGACTATTGTAATGGGTAATATTTCTCTGATTTCTTTCTGAGCTCCTTTGTCATCTGTATATTGTAGGGCTACTGATTTTTTTTTTTTGACCTTCTCTTGTATCCTGCTAGTTTGCTGAATGTTTATGTCAGCTGTAGCAGTTCCCTGGTAGAGCTTTTTGTGTCCTTTATGTAAACTGTCATATCATGTGCAAATAGTGATAGTTTGACTTCTTACTTTTCAATATGCATCCTGTTGATCTCCTGTTGTTGTTTGACTCCTTTTGCAAGAACTTCAAGTACATCATTGAAGAGCTATGTACAGAGAACAGACTCATCTTGTTCCTGATTTTAGAGGAATCACCTTAAGTTTCTCTGCATTCTGTTTGATGTCGGCTGTTGGTTTACTTGTTTATTCCTGTCTCTCCAAGACCTTTATCATGAAATGGGGTTGAATTTTGTCAAAGGCTTTTTCAGCATCCAGTAAGATGATCATGTGGTTTTTCTCTTTCAGTTTGTTTATGTGGTTGATCACATTGATAGATTTTCAAATGATAATGTAGAGAGCTGTAAAGTGCCATGCCTTAAAAATGGCGCTGGCTTCCCCCTTCCACCTTTCAGATGGTGAGCGCTCTCTGTCATAAACAAGTCCTTATTTGGCTAAGCCAGGTTGCCTGCTTCCCTATAAGAGCAGCCTATCTGCAGGGTCCACATTGCTCACTAGAGTTGTTTAGCACAAGGGAATTTAACTCTGTTTCCCCGGAGTTAGAAGAAGCATGTTCAAGGATCATGATTAAACTACTAGAAGAAGATCTCCCCTGAATTGCATCTTCCTTGTTGATTGAGGTTGGGCGTGACAGGATAAGCCATCCCTGCAATGCAGGGATGAAGCCTCCTTTGTCATTGTGGATGATATCCCTGATGTGTGCCTGGATTTGATTTGCTAGTATTTTATTGAGGAGTTTTTCATTTGTGTTCATGAGGGATATTAGTCTGTAGTTCTCTTCCTTATTTGTATCTTTTTGTGTCTTTGGTACCTAGGTACTTGTGGCCTCATAGAGTTTGGTAATGAGCCTTCTGTTCCTATTGTGTGGAACTATTGAGGAATATTGGTATTCGCTCTTTGGATTTCTGGTAGAAGTCTGCACTGCAGCCATCTTGCCCAGGGCTTTTTTTGGTTGGGAGGGTTTTGATGACTGCCTCAATTGTGTTAGACTCTATTGGTCTATTATTCAGAGGTTCCTCTCTCCCAAAGCAGTGGGGCCTGGCTGGGACCCCAGGCCCTGCACCACAGTGCACTACAGGGACAGCCCAAGAGAAGGGACAATGTGCCTTCTATCCAATCCAACAAAACCCACACAAACTTGGAGAGAGAGAATTTGAGAGCATGTGTGGGAGGAGTAGAGAGAGCTTGACGATTGCACTGAGCATGCCCTGTTCAAGGAGCCAGAAGTGGAGATCAGGTCATGCGTAGTGTGCTCATTTTTGTTTGGGGGGGGGTTGTGCGTGGGGGAAGGGGTGGCAGCGAGGCAGGCAGGGATAGTGTGCATGGGCTAATGTGTTTGTAGGGTTTTCTAAACTGAGTGTCAAAGTGCACTATTAATGGCGAAAGGCTATATTAACGAGAGGTGAGGGGTGTGTTGCACATGACATGAGCCAGTCGGTAGCTCCAGGAGGGCATGGAGGGGGCTTTTAGAGACAAATCAGGTGAAAGGGGAAGTGGATGGAAAGGAAGCTGGAGGGGTGGTGTGGAGGGATTGAAAGCATGCTGTGCACATGCTAGCTAGGGATAGCCACATCAGAGTCTCAAGGATGACAGTGTCTCTGCCCCTTGAGTTAATGATATCAAGTTGGCGAGACATGGGGAGGCCCCCTGGAACCCCGGGCCCTACACCACAGTGCACTACAGGGACAGCCCAAGCAAAGGGACAATGTACCTTCTTACTAATCAACCAAAACCCATACAACCTAGGAGAGAGAGTATTTGAGAGCACCTGGGGAAGAGCAGAGTGAGCTTGAGTCTTGTTCTAGGATACCAGGTGGGCCTGAAGCACTGCACCATCCACCACAAACAGAGCAGTATGTGCCCAAATGAAGTAGAGCTGTGCATGAAGTGAAGGTGAGGGCAGCCAGGCCCAAGGGAGGGGACTGCAGAAGGCCTGTTTGCTGGGCTGTGGTGGTGGCCTGGTGTGGTGAACTCGCCTAAGCCATGGCTCAACAGACAGTGGCAGTGGCAGTAGAGCTGGGATGAGTCATCAGTGCTGTGCTGAAAAGATGGCAGGGCTGTGAGTGGGCTGGGGCTGTGAGTGGCCTGCACTAGTGCTGGTGATTCTGAGTTTGCAACCTAGGAATGAGTGGTGCAGCCACTGCTTGCTGGGCCTGTTTTCTGCCCACTCATAACACCTTGGGCTTACACATTTCCTCCTGGGTCTCCCTTTTTTGGTAGGTGCCTCTTTCCTCCTGCTTG
Organism: Phodopus roborovskii; assembly: GCF_943737965.1. Classification (NCBI taxonomy): domain Eukaryota; kingdom Metazoa; phylum Chordata; class Mammalia; order Rodentia; family Cricetidae; genus Phodopus; species Phodopus roborovskii. The sequence continues at coordinate 169,374 of NW_026126832.1, read as the reverse complement.
AGGCACAGAATGGACCCCATATCTAGCATTGCAAGATTACAGCAGACACACCCACCACTGCCTAAGCTTCTGGCACTAGACTCCTGCATGGTAGTCCTTGTCATACCACTGCCTCTGTGAAGGTGCTGCAATGGAGTAAGGGCCCATGGCTGGAGATAAGGGTGCTCCTGGAACTTATCTGGTCCATACCGTTGCTTACAGCTCCATCTAGTGGTGCCTCTGTGGCCAGATATGCTGCTCAAGCCCAGGCCACCAGGAGAGCTGCAGGGCTAAACCAAATGCCATTCCAGGCCAGATCATACAATCTGTGGCTACCTTGGTTGAACTCCAAAGCTGATTGCTCACTAGTTTCCTCTCTCTTTGGTCTGCTCGACTAAGGGACAGAGGAGGGGCACTGAGGCCCCATGTGTGGGAGGATGCTTTAGCTTCACACACTTGATGGATTTTGGTTGCTGCTTTGGCCAGTGGTTCTGCTCAGATTTCTCCTAATAGTTGTAAACTCACCATTGTTCCCTGGCTGCTTAGAAACTTGCATCTGGAATTTCTTTTCAACTGAGAGCCATTTGTGTCCAAGTGTTTGCAATGAACCCCATGAATGCTACTGCTCTCTACATTTCCACCAATCGCCTAGTGTTCAACCATGACCCTGGAGACCCCAAGGCATTTCAAGAGATTATCAGGATCCTGCCTTACTTGGGACAGTATCTCTCTTGCTGTGTTTGTGGTCATTTGCTACAAGATCCTATTGCACCCACCAAATCCACCTGTCAACAATATGTCTGCAAAATATGTAAAGGCAAGAAAATGATAATGAAAACTTCATGTAGCTAGTGCATAGACTATGAGCACTTTGAGGGAAACAAGCAGTTAAGCATACTGGTAAACTGCTACAAGAAACTATGTGAATATATAACCCAGACAAGACTGGCACAGGACATAAGACAAACAGTTGATTGTTCTTTTGATACTTTAGCTTTACTCAATGAAGGATCGTTGTTTTGTGAGGACATAGAGAAACCTTCAGACTCATCCTTCACTCTGTGTTTGACACAGTCCCCTTTACCTTCAACCTCAGAACCCATAGCAGATCCCCATGCTAATTTATCTCCAAAGTCTGAAAGTGCTCTCAGCATTGCTATTGGCAGTTCTGTTGTCAATGGTTTGCCTACTTACAAAGGGCTTCAATAGATAGATTTGGTATAAATATCCCCTCACCCGAACATCCAAATATGATCGACATGTGTAATACTGTTGATATAAAAACTGAGGATCTGTATGAGAGCCTGTCACCTGTCTGTGACACGGTAGCCACTGATTTGTTCTCCACAAGTATTGATATCTGGAGTTTCTGTGAAGAGCCAAAACCTGGTGACTCTCTTTTGCTGAGTGATGAGAAAGTAATCCGCAGTTTAGAAACTTTCAAATACAGAGGTTGTATGTCCTAATTTGCATCCAAATTTGGAATCCACTGTATCCAGTGAACCTTTTTGCAGCTTTCTTCCAAGTCTCTTAGCCATAATATTTTTATGTCTACCAGCCCTATACCCCATGTGTTATCATGTACAGCAGCAACTCCAAAGGTAGCAAAGTTGAATCGAAAAAGAACCAGATATGAAAGATACAGTGAAAAAGTTCAGCCACTTCCAATTTCTACCATAATCAGAGGCACAACCCTTGGGGCATCTGCTCCTGAGACAGTGAAGCATGAAAGGAAAATCTTCCTTCAACCTATAGCTACTGTTTCCAATTGAGGTACAACACCCAAGACCACCAAAACTGTACTTGTATCTACTAAAAGCATGAAAAATTGTCATGAACATGGATCCAAGAAATCCCACTCTAAATCCAAGCCAGGTATTCTTTAAAAAGACTAGGCAGGAAAGGCAAAGATTCTTAGTCATCATGTTATTCCAGGAAGTCCTACCAAGTCTGTGTGCAAAAAGCCCCAGGGAAAGAAAGGATGTAAATGTGGGCATGCTATGCAAAATCCAGGTAATCTTACATGCAGCAGCTAGTACTGACATTGTTACTCTAACCAGAAAGACTGCATTCATTGCAGATGCTGAAGGCTGCCAGAACTCCTACCCAGCCAATGGGGAGAAGAAGCTGGAGGCATTTGCTGTGCCAGTGTAGGCCTTGGAGCAGAGCAGACTCACATTGGGTGTTAATGTGACCAGCAATGCTGTGTGCAACACAAGTACCAGTACCAGTGTTATCAATGTCACAGGGTCCCCAGTGATGACATCTTTAGCTGCCAGTACAAATGATAACAAAAGTTTGAATGAAGCTATGGATATGAGATTTGAATGTTAACTCAATGGGTCTTGAAGCCTACCCTTGGTAGGAAATAGCTACAGTTTTATGGCAGCTATTCTGTTGGTTTAACTTGCCGGAATTCCTGCATATAGATCACTTGTATCATGTGTTTTCATTGCTAAGTTATATGTGTTAGTGTCGTGGAAACAGTGTGCAGATAATGGAGGAGTACCCTACAATTATATGTTCTTAGTTCTTACAGAACCTGAGAGTTTGAGAACAAATGCTGATGCAAGATGCAACTTATTTATACAAAATGAACTTTGGCAAGGAAAATAACCTCATTGTTTTTGATCATGCTTTGTGCATAATCAAAGTTGATGATTAAATGTAAGGAAGTAGCATCAAGTAAGTTCATCAGGATTGTGCTAGTTTTTTTTTTTTTTTTATTAGTGATTAGTTTATCAGGCACAGCCTTCTGATTTCTGATGCCACAGAGAACTTTCTCCTGTTGAAAATTTGATGTGTTCAGCTCAACTTTGCACTGACATAATACCTATTATGATCATGAAAATTGGCTACTGGCGTGTATGAAGCAGTTCTTAAATCAGCAGCATCAGCAGTATTATGAAAGAAAATTTCCCACTCATTAGGATGTCTTAAGAAATCTGTCTTTTACCTATATAATAAGAATTTTGTGACTCTAAAGAAAGAAATTAAAGAAGATACCAGAAAATGGAAAGCTCTCCCATGCTCGTGGTTAGGTAGGATTAACATAGTAAAAATGCCAATCTTACCAAAAGCAATTTACAGATTCAATGCAATCACCATTAAAATCCCAGCACAATTCTTCACCGACCTTGAAAGGATAATAATCAACTTTATATGGAAAAACAAAAGACCCAGGATAGCCAAAACAACCCTATACAATAAAAGAACTTCAGGAGGCATCACCATTCCTGACTTTAAGCTTTACTACAGAGCTATAGTTCTGAAAACAGCCTGGTATTGGCATAAAAATAGACAGGAAGACCAATGGAATCGAATTGAAAATCCTGATTTAACCCACGCACCTATGAACACCCAATTTTCAACAAAACAGCTAAAATTATACAATGGGGCATGGACAGTATCTTCAACAAATGGTGCTGGCACAAAAGGATGAGGGTGTGTAGAAGACTGCAGATAGACCCATGTCTGTCGCCATGCACAAAACTCAAGTCCAAATGGATCAAAGAACTCAACATCAATCCAGCCACATTGAACCTCCTGGAAGAGAAAGTAGGAGGTACCCTTGAACAAATTTGTATAGGAGACCACTTCTTGAATATAACTCCAGGGGCACAGACACTGAAAGAAACAGTTAATAAACGGGACCTCTTCAAACTTAGAAGCTTCTGTAAGGCAAAGGACACAGTCCACAAGACCAAACGGCAGCCCACAGACTGGGAAAAGATTTTCACCAATGCTATATCCGACAAAGGGCTGATCTCCAAAATATTCAAAGAACTCAAGAAGCTAGCCAACAAAACACCAAATAACCCTATTAAAAAATGGGGTACAGAACTGAAGAAAGAATTCTCAATAGAGGAAATCAAAAAGGCTGAAAGACACTTAGGAAAATGCTCCACATCCTTAGCTATCAGGGAAATGCAAATCAAAACAACCTTGAGATACCATCTTACCCCTGCCAGAATGGCTAAAATTAGAAACACCAGTGATGACTTATGTTGGAGAGGATGTGGAGAAAGTGGAACACTCCTCCACTGCTGGTGGGAGTGCAAACTCATACAGCCATTTTGGAGATCAGTATGGCGGTTCCTCAGGAAAATGGGGATTAGTTTACCAGAGGACCCGGCAATCCCCCTCTTAGGCATATACCCAAAGGATTCACATCAATGCAACAAAGACATCAAGATGATAAAACGGGATTTAAAATACATACAGGTTTAGAAATGTGGATGAACAAAATTATGGCAAATTCATTGCCATAACCTATGTCAGTTTTCTGGTAACATAGTTCCTCCTACAGGAATACTCAAGGGTATAACCTTCTTGTGAAAAACAATGAACAATCACCAACTCACACAATGACATCACATAATTAAAATTAAATCAAATCTCCAAACAGATTTCCATATTTGAATATTTTTCTCTAATGAGTACTCAATCCTGTAACCATTGTGTTGAAGGTCTTAAAGTTTTCAAAGTTTTCCTGCAACATTAATTATTCCATGTAAAAGAAAGTAAGCATGAAGGATTGGGATTAGAGATAGCAATCCATCTGAAAGATCTACCATACTCTACCACATTGATTACATATATAGGGTTTCTCTCCAGTATGTGTTCTTATATGTCTTTTAAGATGACCATTACTTGCAAATGCCCTACCACACTGATTACATACATAGGGTTTCTCTCCAGTATGTGTTCTGTGATGAGATTTGAGAGTACTGTCATGTGAAAAGGCCCTACCACATTGATTACATTCATAGGGTTTCTCTCCAGTATGTGTTCTATGATGAGACTGGAGGTTCCTGGCACGTGAAAACGCTCTACCACATTGATTACATACATAGGGTTTCTCTCCAGTATGTGTTCTATGATGAGATTGTAGCATACTAACTTGTGAAAATGCCCTACCACATTGGTTACACACATAGGGTTTCTCTCCAATATGTGTTCTTTTATGACATACTATATAACTGTATTGTGAAAAACATTTGCCACATAGATTATAGTCTTGTGTTTTCCCTCCAGTATATGTTCTAATATGTCTTTTAAGCATAGTATGTCTTGCAAATGTTTTACCACATTGACTACATTCATAGGTGTTTTTTTTACCATGTGTGCTCTTTCACTGAGAAGAATGAAATTGTGACATGCAAAGATTTCACCATACTCTAGACTTCTATATGGTTTCTCTCCAGTATGTAGTTTTTCAAGCCATTGAAGATGCCTGTAACCCACAAAGTTTTTCACACATTCATTGTGTATATTCACAGGATTAGCTCCCTTATGGCTTCTTTCATTCCTGCAAAGATAATTAGCATATGTAAAACTTTACCACATGCATGAAACTAAAGAAACTTTCTACATGTATAAAATAAAGTTGTAATTTGGCCTGATTGTAAACAAGAATCGGATCTTGAGTTTTACATTCATAATGCTTCTCTAATGTGGTATTGTTTTGTTTTCATTGAAGATATCTGTGGATTCAGAGTAAGAGCTTTATTTCATGGCCCTCAATTATGGCATATATTTACATAAAATCTCCCACATAATGGAAAAAACTGAAACAACTCAGAGCTTTGCCATACTTATACCATTTATCAGTATTTCCTTCATAGAAATCACACTATATTGGCTAAATATACCAGTACAAAAGTAAGCATTCACACATTCCAATGGTCATATGGATTTTCTACAGTGTAAGTTGTCGGTATCTTTCAGATGACTTAGGAATACTGATAAATTTGAAAGTTGTTTCAACTCAAAAAAACCCTCAGAGTGGGGACTACTAAATATCTTTCATTTCTTCTCACTGTCATAAGAGAGGTACGTTGCTTCTTTCCATATTCTAAATTTACATGCCTTTTATTTAGAGTAAACTACATACTTTTTTCCCCTACATTTTCTAATACAGAATGTCTCTGTGTAAACCTAGCTATCCTGGAACTCACTTTGTAGACTGGGGTGATCATAAACTTTAGGGGTCCACTTGCTCTTGATCATAAATGTTGGAATTAAAGGTATGGGCCACAACTATGCGACTTTACATACAATATGCTTATGAATCTAAGAAAACAAATAAAAGGTTTCCACATAGCATTCACACATTAACTTTCTTTAAATCAACTTCAAGTTTTCTCCATAACAACCTTCTTGACACTCATAAACTGAGCCTTTCAGTATTCATAGCAAAGTCACAAATAGATAAGTAATACCTGCTTAACTATAGACTTTTTTTCTTAGGAGGTCTTGGACATATAATTATCACCTATGCAACATGTATACTGTTTAAAGTATCTGAACAGAATGAAACTAAACAGACTGGCATATCTACAGAATAGATATCTTGGTGCTATAATTCAAAGGGTGATATCTGTTAAGACATAGTTTCCTTCTCATTTTAACGAATGCCTTGCAAACACAAAAGAGCTACCTTTCATGGAGGTACAGGGTTTTGTGAGAAAATGACAATCATCACTTTAAGCTATACTTATTTTCACTGTTGCTATTCTTAATCTTTTTAATTTTTTAAGTGTGACTCTTCAATACAATTTCCAGGATACATTAAAATATCTTCAGAGCCAAATTTGCATAAATTTGCATATGAAATTTTACCTTCTCTGTCTTCTAGAAGTTTGACAATGATCCTCCGTATTGTGGTTATCCCAAATGTAGCCTGAAATAACAGGAATAGATGATGAATTCTTGCAAATTGTACAAAATTTCAGTAATAACTTCAATGAACCTTACAACCATGCCTCACTCACCAATTTTCCCTTTTCTTAATCAAATTACAGAATAGTATCAATAATCAAGAAACAGTTGGTCCCTTATTTTAAAACATGAAGGAAAATTCAGTCTTACCTGTAGCAGGGAGGTTCCTGTAGGTGTCCAGCATTGCATTTGTGTAGAGACACTTCTGAGAAGGATTTAGCAAAGCCCACTCTTCCTCAGTGAAGTGGATGTGCACATCGTCATAGGTCACTGCATCCTAAAATAACACAAAGAAGTATAATACTCACATTGTAAATATAATTCTTGTTGCTTCCCTCACTTATTTTACACATGTACATTATAATGCATTCACCCATTCACATTAGAAGTAAACTGAATTAGAGGTCCACATGCACCATTTCTTTGGCCATTTAAGTAGCATATACCCTGAGAAAGAAATCCCAATAAAAATACATAAAGGGAGAGGCAAGCTACCAGAACAACACTACTGAGAACACATCAGAAATAAATTGTACGATAGGGAGAGCCTATCATAGAAATAGCCCAGGTCCTAGAACCAACTTATGTCTTTGTTAGGTTTTCATTACTGTGTAAAGACACAGCAGGGCCAGGGCAACACTTACAAGGAAAATATTTAATTGAAGTGTCACACTTAAATTTCAGAGGTTCTGTTATGGCTGGGGACATGTCAGAATGGAGGCTACTGCAGTCCTCGAGGTTAGAGTCCTACAGCATGACTCAGAGGCAACAGGGCATTGTCTTACACACTGTGCATCATTCTGAGAATAAGAAACATCAATGCCCGACCCTACCATGATATGCTTCCTCTAACAGGGTAAAGCCCTCTCCAACAAAGCCACACCACATCTAATATAGCTAGTGGGAACTCACAGAGTATGGACTGACATCTAGGGCATCTTCAAGGCAATAAACTGGACCCTTTGAATGTGGTTGACACTTTGGTGACTTGATCTGTTAGGGGGCCCCTGGCATTGAAACCAGGACCCATCCCAGTTGCTTGAACAGTGTATTTGGAGCACACACCTTATAGTGGGATACCTTTCTCAGTTGAGATAAAAGATAGAGAGGCTTGGTTCTTCATCAGATTTGTATGCCAGACTTTGTTGACTCTTGAATGAGGGCCTTACCCTCTCTGACTATTAAAAGTTGAAAGGAAGGGAGAGTAGTTGGGGAAGAAGAGTGGGAAGGAGGGATTGGTATGTAAAATGAAAACAAAATTTTAAAAAAATTAAAATAGAAACAAATATTATTAGAATCTTCCACTAAAAGAGACTGGTTTTGCTCTCATTGTTGCTTTGTAAACATGGAAAAACTTAGCCTAATATTTCCTAGACACTGCCCCCTAGCAGTGAGAAGGCAATAGGACATTCTTGACTGTTTACAATAAGGTGGGAGGGGAGGGTGGTTAGAGTGCATTTGAGAGGGCAGAGAGGGAAAAATGGAGTGAAGGAAGGAGGGAGGGAGGGGAGGGAGGGAGGGATAGTGGGAGGAAGGGAGAGAGGGAGAGGAAACTGGAATCGACAATTAAAATAATAAATTAAATAAAAAAATGCTTTGACTCCAAAATTTTAGTTCAAGGACAAGTTACTGTGGAAAAGGATTTCTATTGTTGTTTCCACAGAAAATGCAAAGATGTGGATTGATCCCAGACTAAAATGGTTTGATCAAGCCAGACCGCCTGAAAAAGAGTACCAGGTGATCCTACATTCAAAAGAGCTGGAGAAAGCAGTCTTACAGACTACAACCAGGATTGCCGCATCTTCATCGAATCTCCCATGACAGCCCCCCTTACCAGCAGGAAGTAGTTTGGAAAGAAGGACGCCTAAATTCCCAAATATTGTCTATAAATATTTGTTTTTATTTAAATGGACCTGGTTATATAAAAGAAATAAATAAAATGGAAAAAAATAAAACATCTGTGAGCAAAAAAAAAAAAAAACAAAAACAAAAACCAAAAAAAAAAAGAGAGAGAAAAACAAAAGAACAAGAATAGCCAAAACAACCTGTATAATAAAGGAACTTCACAAGGCATCATTATCCCTGACTTTAAGATCTGCTACAGAGCTATAGTCCTGAAAAAACCCTGGTATTAGCACAAAGATAGACAAGTACCTCAATGAAAATTAAAAGAAAACCTTGATATTAACCCACATAGGTGAATGGCTAACTATTGTCTCAGTGTCTGTGTGGCTGGCTATTTTCTTGATGTTTGTGGCTAGCTAGTGAATTAGATGTGTGGCTGACTAGTGACTTAGTATGGGTGGGTAAGTAGTGATATATTGTGTGTGGCTAACTAGAGACGTAGTGTCTGTGTCTAACTAGTAACCTAGCTTTGTGGCTAACTATTGACTTAGTCAATGTGGTTAATTACTGCTTAGGCAATGCTACCAATGAGCAATCCTGCCTTTCATCTCAACATTCACAAACTGTACAGCTACATACTCTCGTCTGTGTTCAAACACATGACAGATTAAAACATGCTGAGAAATTACAAAATCACTCCCCATACCACAGTCATGTACTTTTTTCATAGTGGTGACTTCAGCACCTGGTTGCTTACCCTGAATCCTCCTGCAGTGTAAACAATTTTCCTTATACTGGTCTGAAGGCAGAAGCAATGCTCCATTTGAAAATGCTTTTCCTGTGACTGCACTGGATAGTTGGCTACCTGACTCTAATGGAAAATTTAACTCTCTTAGGTGTTACAGTAATTTAAGAATTTTGAAGGTATAGTACAGAAGACAGCAAGGCCATTGCTTTGGAGAGCAACATCATGCAACCAATTCCACTTACGTCAACGTAAGAGATTGTCTCATGAACATTCTTCTAACATGATGAAATTGCATATGTTCTAGCATTAATACGCCTTCCCAGGGAGAAATCTCTTCACCCCCAAAGAGATCCATAAAGACAAATATTTCTAACATAACATGTATCCATCTCTGGAAAATACTCAGAGAAGAGCCAGCCTAGACATAGTTTGCATTTCATATATGCAATCCTTCTTAAATGGCTTTTAAGTTCAAGCTCCATTTTACCCATTGAACAATTTCAGTAGGGACTGGAGACAGCATATCTAGCTACTTAGGGAGATGGGAGGATTAAACAGCAAATGTGTTCCCAGTTCTGTTCCTAAAGGCCACCAGGTACCTGAAACTGAAGGACCTGTTCCACATATAGGATTCTGAGGTGAAGGTGATGGGGAATGAGATAGATAGGAAACATAGAAGGTAGAAAAGTTTTTTTTTTTTTTTTTTTTAAAAGCTGGGATGGCTAAATGTGTCCCATGACAAGCTACTTAAGGAGAATAGACTCTTGTATACTATTTCCACAGAGGAAATGGAAGCAAAGGGGACACTTACGTGAAGTAAGTAGAAACCCAATCAATGGGACAAACTCAGGAGAACACTAAATTAATGCAGCGCTAGCAGAATACAGGGTATCTCATGATCGTTGCTGAGTAAGACCACAGTGGCCTTGGGACGTAGAACCATAGTTCTATATAGTTTATATTTACAGATCTGAAGCAACCTGTCCACAAAGGCTTTGTTCCATACAATTACCAGCTCCCCCATGCAAATACCTGGTTTTTGACAAGGTTCTCTGTTTTATTGTCAATACACCAGGCCCTTAGGAAAAGCTTTCAAGGCCTAGTCCCCAGGCTGTTACTATCTCTTCTAAGAATGTTTCTCATCCCTGCATGAGGACCTAAGTGAAAGCTTTGCTTTATCTTGAAACTCATACATCATTGGTTTACTTTTTAAAATCTGGTGTCCTATTGCCACTCTGCTAGAACTATGTTTTTCTGGAGAAGAAAACTGCAAATATATGATATAATAAATTTTAAGGTTGCTTGTGACCCTGTAATAGCACTCTGAGCAGCTTGTTACGGGGCAGTTCTATGATAAGGGTCAGGGACTAGATGCTGTTCTGAAACAGGAGTTGCTTCTTTGTAATGATTTGGAGTCAAAGGTCTGGAAAATCATGGTGAACAAATATGTATCTAGGATTCAAAATTCAAACAGGACTGGTCAGCATACACTTATCTTTGTGTGTTTTAGAGGCAGTACTACCTCAGTTAATTTCTACTTTATGAGACATAATATCTCCAAAGCATTTGTAAATCCTTTGTGTTACAAATTATAGTCCTGTAAATCACTGCTCAATAGTGAAGAGCTACCCTTACATGAGATGTCTTTTACAACATGCCGAAAATTAAAAATACATGGACCTTACACATAAAATTAAAATGCAAAGGGCTGAACTTCTAAAAGGTACTTAACTAAAAGGCCTCTGGAATTTTGTTGCCATGATTTCAGTGGGTGCACCTGATGTATGTAGTTGTTGATTTAAAAGAGGTTTCCATACATAAATCCCTGCCCCCAGTGCTCAAAGCTTATACAGCTCACAGAGTAGTTATTTGGAGGACTGTATGAGAATTCAGGGGACAGGTAGTCTGGCTATAGTTTCCCACCCAGATCCAGGGAATACCCACCACATTGGATCCATCACCTCACCATCTGCCACCACCCATGAGGACAGCAGCCCCTCACACCATGCTGTTGTTTTCCAGTTTGCCCTTCCTCAAAGCATAGCACACAAAATGACTGGCTCCAGTTTTTCTTCAAATCCAGACCAGAAGGGCCCTGCACTTCTTTTGACAGGCAGGTCACAAAGGAGCCTGATTGGCTAGTAAGGCCTGAGTGATAAAGGACCTCTCAGGTGGTTGCAGAGTGCTTAAGGACAAATTTTAATGGATACTGTTTGCCTTCTAACCCAGACAAAGTCTTTTCTATATTAGCAGTGATGTGCATTTTTATAGCAATTGTCCTATAGCTGACCCATGTTATCTTTCTGTAGTATACAGGCATTTTCCTTTCTTCCTCCTAGACACAGTGTGGCTAGCTAAGTATACTTACTTAAATGGATTGAGTGATTCTAGGTGAAAAAGTTGGAAGGGAGCTCCAAATATTCATTAACGGCTACACAGAGATTTAGGGATACAAAAAAAGTATTATTTGTTATTTGGTTTAACACTGAGTTTAGTTGAACTAAATTTACTTTTTACCTGTTTGTCACAGGAAGTTGAGACAATCAGGACAGAAAAGCAGGGACCAGATCTCAAAAAAAGATAAATGATCTTTCTCGTGGCAGAATGCCAGATGATTGCTCCATAGATGTAGAATTTTATCTCTGAAACACACAGCAAACACTTGGCAAAGACATAATAATGAGAAAAGTAGTCTTAATAGAAAATTGAATATGTACAGAGTAGGTGAACTAGGAAGTTTGTATTTGTGAGCACTATTGTTAGCCAATACATCTTAAGTGAGCAGATAATAAAAAAAACAAAAACCAACTGCATTAATCAAGGTTCTCTGCATGAAACAGAATGTAGGATGAATCTCACCATATATGTAGGAAGTGGATTTATTAGGCTGTCTCATAAGCTGTGATGTAATTAGTCCAACAAAGGTTGACTACCAATGGGAATCTGAAGAGTACAGCAGTTTTGTAGTTTATCAGGATGGATGTCTCAGGTGGACATTATACATCAAAATTCCAAAAAAGTAGACTCTAGTGGTACTAAAAGAATAACCTTGGTACCCAGAGCTAGGGAAAACAGCCAAAGAGGGAAAGCATCCCACTTTAATACCATTTATACATGAAGGCTACCACCAGAAGGTTGATTTGATTTTTCCTTTATGTGATTTTGTTTTGTTTTTTGTTTTCAAAACAGGGTTTATCTGTGCAGGACTTAAACTCATTCTGTGGATTTGGCTGGCCTCAACCTAAGCAAAATCAAGCAGCCTCCTTTGTCCTGGGATTAAACATGTGCACTGTCACCAAGCAGTTAAAGGTAGATCTCATCATCTGTTTGCATACAAGGCTTCTGTATGGCATTGGCAGTCCTGGAATATATTCTGCCAGTCTGAAGTTTCTCAGCCCCTAAATGGGAATCCTTTCCAACTTGTCATGAGTTCAAAGTGCTCCAATAACTCCTATTATCCTTATGATATTATCTTTCCTGCTACAGGACACCTGTGACTTGATGATGAATGTCTCCTATCTAAATAGCAATGATTTGGGAGTAGAGAGGTTAACCACCCTGAAGGAATAATTGCAGCAATGGGGTGCCTGAAGGCACATAGTATGTGCAATTATGGATTGCCTTTATCATTAGTGGAAGCAATTTCTCTTTTCCCTTTATACATATTAATAAAAGTCCCCTTCCATTGCCGCACCTTTGTTTGAGTACTTAAGTTTGGTGTATGAATAAAATGGAGCTTTCAGTATTGACTGAATCTGCCTGCCTGACATTATATTATGTCTCTGTCTTCCTTTCATCAATGATAGCTAGTCTTCCACTTGTCCTCATTCACGGACTGAGAAATGGACATGGGACTGAGCTGCTGTTTCTGATTACAGTCCTACAAACCCCATGATATTTGTGTGGAGATCATAAGTCAACTTTGTGGGGTCCACTTTTGGCCTACCACCAGGGAAACTGTAGACTCATAAAATTCTCATTTTCCAGGGAGTCACATTGTAGAAAAAGCATTGATTCTTTCAAATGAAAATGTCTCTATGAAAGAAACATTGACTTCTTATGTGACCACCTTGTAGCAGAAACAGGAACCGAGTATAAGGGAGGGTTTTAGAGATGGGAAAAATTACATATTTACCTTTGTTATTTTGTTTTGCATATATTTGCATTCTAAATCTATTAAGACCCTTGGAATAGATTATTTACTGTTTTTTGTTGTCATACATACTCAAACTGAATAAATATGCTTTAAATTTTCATTAATTTTACTTTTGTATTTTTTCTCTTCTTTTTAAGTATAGTATTACTGTGACATCCTGTCTTAAATAGAACTCATATTATAGATTAGTCTGTCCTTCGACATGAGAGGTATCTGTCCACCTTGAATCCAGAGTGCTGGCATTGTAGTTTGGCTTGTCAACAGAGAAGTTAGTTCATTAGCTTGGCTTACAAATGATGAATGATTGAGGCTGGTTGTTAATGTAGCCATACAACAGGCTCTGGTCCTAACTTCAGTAACAGAAGATGGTATACATTAAGTGCAGGTTTTCTGCCTAAAAGTCCATTGTCTTCCAAATATGGGCAATATTATTTTTCCTTATCATTTTTTCTGCTAAATCTTACCAAATGCCTTGGAAGGGTTCTGTCTATCACTGTTAATGGTGACAGCCAGGTTCACAGAGTTAAGAGCTTTTTTATACAGTTAAGTGTAATTCTTCATGTTATTTGTCCTATCATTCTAATGTCTCACTAAGTAAACTTGTAGCCATGAAGCCAGTCATAGTGGCAGATGCCTTTAGTAATGGTTCTTAGAATTCAGAGGTAGGAATTTCAGGATTTCACAGTCACCAAAGATGAAAGTGCTCCCTGGGGTATGGTTTTCATACCATAGTCAAAGTTAGTCCATGACTGCTTCAGGACAGTGTCCATAAACTTGCCCAAAGCTCTGGGTCTTCAGGGCCATGGCACCAGCAAATGTTACCTAAGTTATTCACCCCACCTTATTTCCTATTCTTACTTTTAATGAATTCTGTTAAGATAGAATCAAAGTTATTTTACATATCCATATCTATTCCCTCACCCTCTCATGTTTGCACCGATCCAAAAGTCATTTGGGGCAGGGACAAGGCCCAACCCCATGTGTCTAGTCTGAGTGAGTATCTGTCCATGAGGAATGGGCTCCTGAAGTCTTTCATACATCAGGGATACATCCTGATTCCACTGCCAGAGGCTCCTTCCACTTACTAGGCCTTTTAAATGAGACGCACTTTTAGGGGTGTTAGATCAGTCATATTTTGGTTTCCCAACTATCAGACTGGGGTTCATGAGCTCCACCCTGTTTTGCCTAGGTGATTCTGTGGGTATCTCCAACCTTGTCTTGTCACCTTATCACTCCTCCCTATCTGCAACTGGATTCCAGGGGTTCCATTTAGTGCTTAGCTGAGTTTGTTTGCTTCTGTTTCTGTCAACTACTGGATGAAGGCTCTAGAATATCGTATAAAGTAGATATCAATCTCATTATAGGGAAGGGCATTTAAGGTAGCATCTCCACTATTGCTTATATTCTTATTTGGAGTCATCCTTGTAGATCTCTGGACATTTTCCTAGTGCCAGATTTCTCTTACCACCTATTATATCTCCATCTAATATGGTATCTCTTTTGTTGACCTCCTCTATTGTTTCTAAAACTCAGTCTTGTTAATGCCTTTTGTTCTCCTCTCCCATTCTCCTCTCCCTTCTCTTTCTCCTAACTCTCCCTCCCCTCAACCAATGCTCCCAATTTTCTCAGGAGACCTTGTACCTTTCCACTACTCTGGGGACACAATGGCAGGCCTTTCATGGGTGAAGTCTGAAGTGAGGTGAATCCAGTGGAGGGCCCCCTTGTCACCCTGAGGGCAGGGCTTGGAACAGTGCTACCAAACACTGCCAGGACTCGAACCATCCTCTCTCCAACTGCAGCTCAATGTTAAGGCTGAAGCTTTATACAACCCGCTTTGTCCATCTCTCAAGGAATAGGTGCCGATGGTCTACAGGATGGCAGCTAAGGGAAACCTTGTAAACCACACCTCCTGCTAAAAGCGATACCACACCTCCTGCTAAAAGCGTTCCCACCTCTCTATATCATCCCTGGCAAGAAGGAAGAAGCCATACTTAAACCAATATCTGCATACCCAGGGAGTCTGGGTTGTTTTGTGTGAACCATGGCTTCTGTATCTATACAAAGAGTTTAGAATGTTTGGTAGTCCTGATCCAAACCTGCCCTCAAGTTCTGTGTCTTTTCTGCTCATTTATTCCTGTAACTCAGGCTTTGGGAGCCAATCAGAGCTTCAAGCATGGACACCAGTCATAGGGGAGGTTTCTTCCCCAGTTTTATATGCTGTGCCTTTGGTACAGAGTATGAAACCAGAAGGTGGAAAAGCTTGGGTTGACATCTCTCTTGCTCCCATTATCTCTCTTTCCTCTTCCTCTCTCTCCCCTCATGCTGTCTTTCTTTCTCTCTGTGTCTCTCTGTCTGTCTGTGTCTCTGTCTCTCTCTTTCTCTCTCGGGTTGCAGCATACATCAGAAGGGCTGACCAGTTTGCCATTTATCTTGGGTGTAGTGAACTTAATAAGAACCATGCTCCACAAAAAAACCATTGTGATTATTAAAATTAAAGAAAAGTATGATGGCTAAAATCTTCACCAAATTGTTTGCATGATTTTGATTTCCTCTTTCATGGGCTCTTCCTTATCACTTCATATCAAGATAATAGAGAAAGGATAGAGACAGGGTTAGAGATATGGACGAGAATAATTATGGAACGTTCATTGCCAGGACCTATGTCAGGATTTTGACAAAATTCTGTAGTTCCTGCTACAAGAATAACTCAAGAGGCTAATATTCTTGGGAACAAGTGTGAGCAAATGCAAATCCATGCACTGGCATTACATAATTAAAATTAAATCAAATCTTAAACCAAACATATTTTCACCTGTGAATATACAATATTGTGAGCACTCATTCCTATAACCCAGGTATTTTGTGTTAAAAGTCTTAACAGTTTCCTCCAATATGAATTGCTTTATGTAATACAAAGGAAATGTGTAGGATTGGATTTACAGAAATCAATCTTCTCAATGGGGCTTTTTATATTGTTAAAGTAATGAGTGAAAGGGCCCCCATTGTAGGGCCTCTGCTAAAGAGATCTCAGCTGGAGAGTGCCAGGTCCCAGCTACATCTGCCTATCAGTACAGAAACATCCAGAGTATCAGCCAGTATTTGGCATCCATTGCCAGGCCTTGGCTAGAGTCCTCTATTGGATTTTTGGACCCCTCCCTGAGAATTGCCAGTCTCCATGGTACCACTCTGAGTTCCTGCAGGGTGGATCCTTGACCGCCATTGTAGGGGCTATGCCAAACAGGCCTCAGCTGGAGAGTGCCAGGCCCAGGCTAGATCTGCCTATCAGCTTAATGAACATCCTGGGTCCCAGCCTTCGAAATCTTTGACTTATATTGCCAGTCTTCTGCTGGAATCTGAACTTATAGCCTCATTTCTGGGCCCTGACTATGGAGAGACCTCCCAGGGTGCTTTGTAAACCAAGAGCTACAGATATCAAACTTCTGACCTACCAAAACACACCAGGGAAGAAGCTATGGGAAGATGGCCATACAATAAAACACCTAACAACAGAATGACAAGAACAACAGCACCAGAATCTGCAGAATCTACACCAAATGGACCAGAACAAAACAAAGCAGATGAAGTAGAAGAGAACGAATTAAAAATTATTGCCATAAAACATGAAGATGTGAGAAAATACCTTAAAGAAATGGAAGAAAAAAACAAACAAAGAATTGGAAAAACTGAACAAATTTCTCGAAGAGAGTACACAAAGCCAGAAAACACAATTAAGCAAGTGAAGGAAATGTTTCAAGACTTGAAAATGGAAATGGAGACAATAAATAAAATGTAAACCGAAGGAATGCTGGAAATGGAAAAACTGGGCAAATGATCAGGAACTACAGATGCAAGCATAACCAACAGAATTCAAGAGATGGAAGAGAGAATCTCAGGCAAAGAAGATAAAGTAGAGGAAATAAATTCACCGACCAAAGAACATCATAAATCCAACAAATCCTAAACACAAAACATCCAAGATATATGGGAAACTGTGAAAAGGCCAATCCTAAGAATAATAGGCATAGCGGAAGGTGAAGAAGCCCACCTCAAAGGTGCCAAAAACATATTCAACAAAATCATTGAGTAAAACTTTCCCAATCTGAAGAAGGACATGCCCATGAAAGTACAATGAGCACAGCAAACATCAAAAAGGACTCCTCGACATATAATAATCAAAATATCTAACATACAAATAAAGAAATTACATTAAGAGCAGCGAAGGAAAAATTAAAGGTAACATATAAAGACAAACGTATGAAAATTACACCTGACTACTCCATGGAAAGCCTCAAAGTGAGAAGGTCCTGGACAGATGTTCTACAAGTATAAAGAGTCCACGGATGCCAGCCCAGGCTACTATACCCAGCAAACCTCTCAATCAGTATAGATGAAGAAAACAAGAGATTTAATGACAAAGCCAGATTATCACAATATGTATCTACAAATCCAGCCATACAAAAAGATTTGGAAGGAAAACTCCAACCCAAGGAAGTTAACTATGCTCACAAAGATGTAGGCAAAAGATAATCCACTTCACCGCAAATCAAGGGTAAAGCAGACTAATAAATTCACAATACCACTGCCAACAACAAATCTAAAACAAACAAGCATTGACAATCCATGGTCCTTACCCTCCCTCAACATTAGTGGCCTTAACTTTCTTGTAAACAGCACAGGCTAACAGAGTGGATATGAAGACAGAATCCATCTCACTCCTGCATACAAGAAATGCATCTAAGCTTCAAAGATAGACATTACCTCAGGCAACACCCTACCTGTGGAGTGGAAACAGGAAAGGGACATGGGACTGGAGCCAAATTGGGAGGCATGGGAGGGAGGGACTGGGAACTGTGATCAATATGTAAAATAAGAAAAAATAAATATGTAAAAATCAAAGAAAAAAGCTATATCAAAAAATAAAAATAAATAAATATAAGTATGTACTGAAATAAAGAAAATGCCTTTTTCAGGATACACACAAATAACTAAACATGAATCTTGTATCTACACATTAAATGTTTACTGCAGAATTTGTAGAAGACACTGGAGAAATTAGGCCTCTCCAAGTTTGGCTACTTGCCTTCCTATGTACCAAAAGAACTCTGATGCTGACTATCAATGTCTTTCTACACAAAGCTCTCTGATGGAAATGAAATGCTTTCCACTGTGTGAAATATTCATACTCCAACACCCGGGTATAGGGAGTTGCTAGGACCATATAGTACGTTTGAGAACACTGAATGTGGCCAAAATTTCTCACCAAGCAACCTCGAGGGCCTGCCACACCAATCCCCAGGTCTCCCCCTCCCATCCTCCCCATCTGAGGATAACATCCCCTCACTCACCATGTTGTGGCTTCTGTGCTCATTCATGGTCAACTCACAATTTTCTACAATAGCACTCCCAGAACAGAAATCAAAACACTGGCACTTGTTCTGCTTAAAACGAAGCCCGAAGCAAGAGTAAAAGCCTACAGTGTGTTTACAGGAAGTATCCTGCAATGCCTGTGACTGGCAGGTTGGCCTGGTTTTGCTGACTGGATGGTTAAGCTTGAACAACAAGAGCACTTCGTCAAGGGTTCCTTGGCTCTGGCTTCTACTCAAGACTCAGACCTTGTAGTCACTTACAGAGACACAAATCTCAATGACACTTACTCCTGTCTAAAACAGACAACCCCATTGTCTTCTAACAGTGTGTGAGATCATCCTCTCCTCTTCCACACAATGTGCAGATGTTGCAGATACAATTACACAATGCAGACAGGAATGATTAAATTATTCAATAGAGGGAAGGGTGCCCAGATTATTAAAAACTTGAGAGATTTTAGGGCATATGGCACAGAAGAAGTTTTTTCTGTTGTTTCTTGCTAAGGTCAGAGGAACTGGGTATACATTTCTTGCTAAGGTCAGAGGAACTGGGTGTACATTTTATCTAGTAGTCACAGACACTTCAGAAAACCATGAAAGAAGGGAAGGAGCCAAATCACAAAGAAAACGCTATATCTTTCTCCTGTTAGATGCTTGGGTGATAGCTCTAATGCATTTGGGAGTTTTATTCCTGAAACTCTTGACAAAAGAATAATAATAATAAAAACTGTTGTCTTCATGGTAATTTGAGAGAATTGGTCTGGGAAGATTACATCTACAAGCATTGTGATGACCAACACAGCTTCCTCAGGGTACAGTTGAGAAAATAACTGCATTATTCAATGATCTCTTCTTGAACAGGACTGTGTTCAGGTTTCTAAATCAGTGGAGCCATCATCGAGGCTTGAGATTGGAGAAAGAATTAATTTGTTGTTTGTGATGTGGTTCCTGTTTCTTTTCTTTTTGTTTCTTTTTTTTTTTCTTTTTAACTTGTCTGCAGCCCCAGTGACAACCATGAAATAAGTTGTTTCAGTTCATCTTACCTCAGTGGGAAACAACAGAACATGCATCTCTTTTTCTGTGCTGAAATCTCTCGCTAGTAGTTATGACATGGAATAATCACATCATGTGATTGTGTAGTACCCTGTGCAAGCTGGCTAGCAACCTTGTTTTCAGGAGAAAGGAGTAAGTGCAGAAAGAGAGCAGATGATAAACATTTACAGCAAATCAGCAGAATACAAGATAAACTCAAAAAATTCAGTAGCCCTACATTATTCAGACAACAAAGAGACAGAGAAAGAAACCAGAGAAATATCACACTTTACAATAGCCACAAGCAACATAAAGTATCTTGAGGTAAAGCTTACCAAACAAGTGAAAGGCCTATATATTAAGAAGTTTGTGGCTCTAAACAAATAAATTACAGAATATACCAGAAAATGGAAAGATCTCCCAGGTTATTGGATAGGAAGGATAAAAATAATAAAAATGACAATCTTGCCAAAAAAAAATCTAGAGATTCAATTCAATCCCTATTGAAATCCCACCACAATTCTTCACGGACCTTGAAAGGATAATAATCAACATTATATGGAAAAACAAAAGACCTGATATAGCCAAAACAGCCCTGTAAAATAAAAGAACTTCAGGAGGCATCACCATCAGTGACATTAAGCTCTAGTACAGAGCTATATGCCTGAAAACAGCCTGGAATTGGCACAAAAAAAAGAAAGACCAATGGAATCAAACTGTAAATCCTGATACAAACCCACACACCTATAAACACCTGACTTTAAACAAAATGGCTAAAAGAATACAGTGGGGCAAGGAAAGCCTCTTCAACAAATGGTGCTGGCACAATTGGATGAGGGTGTGTAAAAGACTGCAGATATTCCCATGTTTATCCCCATACACAAAACTCAAATCCAAATAGATCAAAGACCTCAACATCAATCCACCCAAACTGAACATCTTAGAAAAGAAACTAGGAGGTACCCTTGAAGAACTTGGTATATGAGACCACTTCCAGAACATAACTCCAGGAGCACAGATACTGAGATCAACAATTAAATAAATAAATAAGATTTCACTTCAGGCATGCACCTCTGAGTAAGATTCAGTGATAAGAAAAAGGAAAAAGAAAAACAGAAAAGGAGAGATTCATCTACACTAGGGATGTCTGAGGAAATCAGAAAAAGAGACTACAGGTAATGTTTCTTTGGGCAGAGGTTCAAAGAAAAGTAGTAAATAGGTCAGAGGAAGATATAAACTGTTGGCTGTGGACTCTCATATCTACAAATATAAATTGATTAGTAATTTTGACAAAACCAGGTTGACTGTTTAAAAGTGCCATTTATTTCTCTCAAGAAAAAATATATGTACCTGTCAAAAAGTTCTATCTGTGTTTCCTGTTAGAAACCTGTTTATTGCAAGAATAGAGCTAAAACAAAAATGGTTTAAACATTTTTGCTGTCCAATGCAAATAACTCTCAGCTCAAAATTTATCTCTGAGCACTGGTCACTAAATTCAGATTATCAGAATATCAGATGCCCTTTTAATGTAGATGATACTAATACTGTTTTATGTCTAAAGCTGTTAAAAATTGAAACTAGTTAAACTGTTACAATTAGTAACATATTAACAATTACAATTAGTAACAAAATTAACATAAATTTAACAGTCACCAATGTCATAATGGGTTTAAAGACATAAAGGGTGCTTAAATTTGATATTACAAAAAGAAATTACACGATATTTAATTGTTTTATAAGACAGTTTCTAAATGTTTAAATTCAGAAAGTTACATTGTATTTGTGCTTCTATTACATTCTTAATGTTTGTAGTTAAATCAAAGGGCTAAAATTTAAGATCACAGCCATACAGTGCATATACTAACCAAAAGATGAGATGTTCATTTTTTATGTTACAGAAGGCAATCTGTCCTTGCATTTGCTAAATTTGGAAGAGTAAGTTATTTAGATAAACTGAGTCACAGAGTTGTTTTATGTTTCCCTAAAAGGAGTTTCAAATTAAAATCAGTATTTTTAAAGCTAAAACTGACAATGTAAAGTTCTACTTTTATAAAAGCTGGTAACCTATTATAAAATGTTAAGAAACACAAGTTACCAGCCATCCTTATAGATTAACTGTTGGTTATAGTCAAACTAAGTATTAATGATTAATAATAGGAATAAACATCACTCTGTCTCCTATACATGTTTTAAATAATTAAGGTTAAAACAAGTAACTGAAAACCAAGTTGTCTATTCAGATCTACCTAGAAAGACTTTGAATACTACAGAGATCTGTAGAATAAGGAATTTAAATGTTAACTAAAAAGCTGTAATACTATCAGGCAAAGAATCAGAGAAGCTAACAATGACCCAAGGTCTCTAAAGATGATTATGGGGCAGCACAGATTGTGATGACACTGACCAGGGAGCAAGATGTTCAAATACAATGCCTGCTGCAAGATAGGACGCAGCTCAATCTGTGTAGAGGCTACAGGGTACTGGAAAATTGTCTGCACCAACTTTGCCTAGACAAAATAAGGTCAGACATTTCCAAGTCAAAGTTCCACAGAGACAATCAAAAAACAAAACAAAACAAAAAACAAACATAAAAAACAACCTCTCCCATTATGTACTTGGTGAAAAATTTCTCCCCTGAATGCCATAGACAATTGATTATGGCTAGTAATATAAGAATGGTCCCTGTCATTTTTTCAAATAGATTCAAAAGTTACATAAAATTTATCCTTCTCAGGTCTCTGATACTATTGCTGTCTCAGCTAACCAAAACTTTGTGAGCTTGGCATTAAAGGCACCCTTAACATGGCTCCTAAAAAAGGATCTAAAAATATGAAGACATATAAGTCTTTTTTGAACATTTATGTATTAATAATGCATACAGTGTTCTGCCTGCATACATGTCTGCATGCCCAAAGAGGGTACCAGATCTCATTATAGATGCTTGTGAGACACAAAGTAGTTGCTGTGAATTGAACTCAGGACTTCTAGAACAGCCGCCAGTACTCTTAATCTCTGAGCCATCTCTCTAGCCCAAGACATATAAGTCTTAAAGATAGAAAAATAATTTACAATATAAAAATTCAGAGCTTAACATTTAATTAAGTTCTCTTCAGCTATTGAGCAGTGACTCTCAGCTGTTTAGACAAAATCTCAAGGTTTTATGATTTATTTTGTTTGTCATCTAAGTTTAAAAGTGAAGGAGTTTTCATCAGGCGTAATGTACCTCTGAACAATCTGTACGTGGATCTCTCTTGACAGAAGAAAAATATATAAGCTTCTAACCCAAATCTATAGGTTTTCCTAGGACTCAAATGCGTAAGTACATTCCTGCTGTTTTACAGATACCCAATATCTACTTTTAGAAAATATAGATTTTGGTACAGATTGGTGATGATAATATAGCTAAAACACTTATGTCCTTTTATACAACACAGTTTATATAGTCTTCAGAGGAACAAATGTCATAAAGCTTGGATCCACTTCTTACCAGTCTAAAGGACTGCAGACAAGTACTACTTTCCTGAGGATGGAATTTTCTCCCTGTACTTGCTGTTCTTCTTGATCAATACAGAGTTCCATATATATATATTAACTTATGTTTCCAAGTTATAACATGTCTTAGCAAATTTGTGCTTCTATCAGATGAGCATCAGTTACTGACTACATCCTGCTCCCTGCTCCTAAATACTGGTTTGGACTTAGTGTCATAGCTGTTGTGAATCTTTAACAGGGTCTATAAACTAATGCCTCTGATAAATGTTCCATTTCCTGAATCCCCCCTTCTTTTTTTTTTTTTTTTTTTTTTTTTTTTTTGATCTAGCATTTTACCCTTCTCACGCCCAAGAAACACTGCCAAAGTAAGCAGGAAGTAGTACAAGAAAGATTACATTTCACATTTTCCCTTGTTGAGATAATATATACATAGGGGACATGATGACTAACCTTTAGGCCAAAAATCACCAGAAGACATTTGCCTATTGGAGGCCCAAAAATTGGGCCTCTCATGTCCATAGCAAAGAGGGAATGTGATGGAAAAAATAATAACCAAAATGTATACAATTAGGGCTTATTGGAAGAATAAAGAGAACAAGAATTTCTGCCAGTAGATAAATCCCTGATTAGAGTACAGAGCCCACAACCTGTTCTCAGGAGAAGTAAAAACAAAGAAAACCGCCCAACCTTTCAGGTGTGCTTATCAATCCAGCATAAACAAATGACAGCTACTATTAACTTAGATTCATGATGACCTTGTAAATTAAATTTGTACTCTATGAACTGCCTGTATTTTGGAAACCTTGTCTACTGAAACTAATGGTCTCAAGCCTCCCTGTCTGTTTATCCTTTTAAAAACACTTCACTATTTTAGGCTACTACCTTACATTTCCGATAGAGTGAGGTCCCATCTGGCTTGATTTTTAGCAATATATACCTTTTCCTTTTGCAGTCAGGAGTTACTTCCTTGGAGGTTGAGGAAACTGGTAGACATAGAAGTAACAAGCTGCTCAAGGAGGCTTTATAGGCTATAGAACTCCAAGTGACAGCTATTTGAAAATCAAAACACTATTGTGTCAGAAATATGCCTGTATTACTTCCTGCTTAATTTTGCTGTGTTTTATTAGCTGCATGTAGGCTAAAATGCTAGACAATACCAACAAAAGGAAGGGGGGGATGCAGGAAATCGAAGACTTATCAGAGGCATTGATTTGTAGGCAATGTTGAAGATTCACATCGGCTGCACTGGTTCACCATAAGTCCCGGGAGAACAATATTGAGGAGCAGGCTTTAGTCAGCAACTGATTCTCATCTGCCAGAAGCACAAATTGGCTGAGATATGTTCAAAGTGGGAACAGAAGTTAAAATGTATATAGTTAATTGGAACTCTTAGTTCCTTACCTTTAGTGATCAAGAAGGACAGCAAGACCAGGGAGAAAATTCCATCCTCAGAATAGCTGTACTTACCTGCAGTCCTTTTGAACTCTAAGAAGTAGATACAAGGATATGACGTTTGATCCTCTGAAGCCTATATGAACTGTATTATATAAAAGGACATAAAAGTTTTAGATGTATTATCATTACCAATCTGTGCTGAAATCCATATTGTAGAAACAGTTGATATTGGGAATCTGTAAAAGAGCAGGCATGTACTTATGCCTTTGAGACATATATGCAGGCTGAACAGGGTATGCATAATTAATAAATAAATGTTCAAAAATGACTTTTATGTCTTTAAATTTTTAAATTCTTATTGAGGAGCCATATTAAGGCTTCCTAATATGGCCAAGATGACAAAGTTATGTTTAACCCAGCCAACAATACTTTCAGATCTGAGAAAGATATATTTAATTAACTGTTCAATCTCCTAAAAAAAAAAAAAGACAGGGACCAATCGATATACTCACTGCCATAACCAATTTTCTATGGCATTGAGGGCAGAAGTTCTTCACAAAGTACATAATGTGAAAGGGTTTTGTTTTTTTTTTTTTTTGTTGTTGTTGTTTTTTGTTTGTTTGTCTTTTCTCTGTGGAAGAGGGACATGGAAATTTCTGACCTTATTTTATCTAGGCCAAGGTGGTGCAAGCAATTTTTCAGTTCCCTGCAGCCTCTAAAAAGTCTAAGCTGGGTTTAACCTGACAACAGACATGTATTTGAGCATCTTGCACCCTGGTCAGTGTCATAACAATCCATGCTGCCCCATAATCTTCTTTAGAGGCCTAGAGTCATTGTTATTATCTGTGATTCTAGGTCTGCTATTATTACAGCTTTTTAGTTAGCATTTAAATGCCTTATTCAACAGATTTCTGTACTGTTAGAAGTCTGTCTAGGTATATCTAAATAGACAACTTTGTTTCAGTTACTTGTTTTAACTTTAATTAATTAGAACATGTATAGGCGACAGAGTGATGTTTATCCCTGTTATTAGTCATTAATATTTTGTTTGATTATAACCAAGAGTTAATTGATAAGGATGGCTAGTAACTTGTTTTTCTTCACATTTTATAACAGGATAAACAGCTTTTATAAAATTAGAACTTTGTATTGTCAGGTTTACCTTTAAAAATACTGATTTTAATTTGAAACTCCTTTTAGGGAAACATGAACCATCTATTTGACTCAATTTATCTAAATAGCTTATGCTTGCCTAATTTAACAAAACAAAACACATTGCCTTTTTATCATAAAAAATGAGCATCTCAACTTTTGGGTAGTATATAGAGCTTATGGCTGTGACCTTCAATTTTAGACCTTTGATTTAAGTACAGACATTAACAATATAATAAAAGCACCAACGTCCTGTAACCTTATAAATTTGAACATTTAAATCTGTTTTTAAAAACAATTACCCATCCTGTAAAGTCTTTTTGTAATATCAAAAATAAAGCACCGTTTATATCTGTAAACCCATTATGACCTGGGTGACTGTTAAATTTATGTTAATTTCTAATGTTACTAATTGTATCCTTTTAACTAGTGTGAATTTTTAAAGCTTTAGCCAAAAACAGTATATTAATATCATCTACATTAAAAGGACTACTGATTGTCTCATCATCTGAATTTAATGACCAGAGCTCAGAGATAAGTTTTGATCTGAGGGCTGTTAGCATTAGACCCCAAAAATGTTTAAACCATTATTGTTTTAGATTTATTCTTGAAATAAAACTTAGGTTTATTACAGGAATCACACAGGTAGAAGTTTTTTTTTTTTCAGTCCATTAACATTTGTAAGATTTAAAGGAATTATTCTATGATCTATCCTATCTTCGTGAGTATAAAGTCCTATATGTAACTTTCATCCCAACCAAGGAATACGATAACCTTAACTATCAGTCTTCACCTCCTTCAAAGAACACATAAGGATAATATATAAACTCTAGAATTGAAAGGGACAACTCGCCTGGTCAGATCTGATGTTCTTCTGTGATGTTCCATCTTCAGCCTACAGGCCAGAGTTTGTGTCTGGCAGACTTCTCAGCAAAGCAAGAAATATAAAAATGTCCTACCTGTATTGGCAGTTTGTCAGTAACTTTTCTCCACATCCTTCAGACTGTTTAGCAGACTCGTCCATGAAGAAGGAACCATATAGAAATGTCCACCTTGTATCAGCAGTCACTTTCCTGTGGGTCCTGCATGTCCAGTTCATACAGCATAAATCCAAACAGTCCAGGCAAGAACAATATTTTGCCCAAATGGCTGGTCGTGCCATATTGGAGGCAAACTCTAGAACTTTTCAACAATACATACAAATTGTCTTTAGAGAAATAAATGGAACTTTTAAGCAATTAACCTGGTATGGTCGAAATTTTAACACATATTACTAAACTTAAATTCATATTTATAGATATGAGAGCCCACAGCAGTTTACATCTTCCTCCAACCTTATTAAGAAATTTCTTTGAACCTCTATATCACTTTACATTACCTTTAGTCTCCTTCTCTGATTTTCTCAGACATCCTTAACATTGACAACTCTCTCCCTTTCTACTTTTAATTTTTCCTCGTATCAATGACTCTTACTCAGAGGTTTTCTGGCTGGAGTGAATATCTTATTTATTTATTTAAATCATTAGTGTACCTTCTTACTGTGGTGCCTTCCCCTGAGCGTCTCTGCACCCTCTGCACTCTTAACTCTTGGCTCGTTTTTCTGCATATGTGGGGTATATCAGCTCTCCTTTATTGATGCTTAATAAGGATAAGGAGAAACAAATAGGCTGAACCGATGTTTATTCAGGGAAAAATAACTTAAAATATAGAAATAGGAATACTAGCCATTCCTGGTCCCAAGGATGCCTCCAGATGTACTCCTGTCCCTGTGCTGCAAGCAATAGAGCTTTTTGAGCCCCCACTTCAAACTTAGTTCCCCCAGGTAACTCCTGCTCTGTCTCCACCCCAATTGGCATGGTCTATGCCACAGGTGCAAAAAAAGTGAAGATCTCACCAAAATCCCCATTTTAGTCTAAAGAAAAGAAAAATATTTAGGCATGACACAAAAACTGTATACAGTACAGTGAATAACAAGTGTGCTCCAAGAAAAGGAAAATTGAGGACATATAAACTTAAGACCTAACTATCTAGTACTAGGATGAAGTCAAAACAGGGATTACAATAGTGTTGTCCAAAGCTGGAAAGCTTAAGTCTACTAAGAAATATATCTGACTAGGAAGAGAGAATAATACATGTGATAATTTAATATTGAACCTCATCAAAGACCTGATATGGACAATAACAATACTAGGGTAGGCAGGATGTGTGGGTGGACAACTTCAAAAGGTGCAGCAATGACAGAAACACCTACCTGGATACTCATGATCGCACCTCAAGTTTGGTATAGCCAGTTTTTGCTAAGGCCTAGAGTACCTGACAGACCACAACAAAAGCAAGAACATAAAAAGGCTGTCTTACCCTGACTTGGCAGGGTTCAGCAGTCTTCTAAGGCCTGAAATCTACTCAGCCTTCTTTCTTTGAATATCTGGTCTTGAACCACAAACCTTTCTAGAAACTTCATTGAATCAGTAAGATTCTTGCTTTCACCAACTACAAATGATTCCCTATTTTTAATATTCTCATTCTTAGATATTATCTGAATGGAATGTAAACTGCCTTCCAGAAACAATGTTCTATCTGATAGCTTTCCATTATCCTCAGACATGGAACGGATTCTGCTAGTCTTTCCATGGGATGTTGCAGTTTTTTAACCTTATTAGCAGCTTCGTTCACCCTGGAATGAGCTGTTTCTGCCAGCATGTTAATGCAGTGCACTGTTTCTGTTTTGGTTATTGAAGCATTTGACATAGAACAAATTCCGTTTTCTAGTTGGTCATTTTTATGTTCCATGTTTTGTATTCCAGATGTCAGCTCTCTATTTGAATCTCTAATATTCTGAATCTTTTTCCTCATCAGGTTGATACCCATTGCGTTTACCAAAAAAAAAATAAATAAATAAATAAATAAATAAAATATAATAAACTGTATATATTGGTTAAGCCATGATTTTCTTCTGTTAAAATTCCTTCTATATATGAAGTAAAGGGATTTCTAAAGTCTTGCATCATGAGATTATCCATCCTAGGTATGGAACAATTGATCCATATATTATATTTTCTTAAATTGCAAAGAACATTGCATTTACCTTAGGTGTAATTCTGCTGTCCTCAAACTTTGACAGTTTTAGTTGTTGAACTCAGCTTGTGGTTGTAATGCCTGTAGGTTTCCCACAAAATCATATCCAGCAGCAGACAATCCTTCTGACCTTGGTCCCTGAAGAATAGCTCTTAACAAACTAAGGCAAGCACAATTTTGTTAAACGAATAAGTGAAAGGGGCCTTTTTCAAATTTTGGGGACCCCAGGGCTAACAGGAGTTGCCTCTTACTGGCGCTTTTGGGCCGCAGGAAACACACCAGCTGGGCAGGTGCCATGTGCACCACAGCTGCAAATGCAAAATGGGGAATTGGCAAAAGATGAGAATCAATGTGAGCTTTCTCAGGGCTGTGGTGGGGGTAAAGTTATTGGGCAGAGGCAAATGTCCCACAATCTGTGGTATGGCCACCTGGTTAGGCAAGGAACCCTGCCCATTCGGGGATGGTGTGGGGAAGCGAGCAGCGTCTGCTGCCTTGGTGAAAACCAGGTCTGGTAAAAATCCAGATTCTGCTTGTGACACCAGATATTGATGTTCGATAAGGATCAGGAGAAAAAAAATGGGCTGAATAGATGTTTATTCAGGGAAAATTAACTTACAACATAGACAGATGAACTCCAGCAGGTTCTTGGTCCCAGGAAGCTGTTCCTGTGCTTCAGGCAAGAGAGTTCTTTCTCCTCAGTATCCTCCACAAAATTATTTCCCCCAGGTCTCGTCCGGCCCTGTCTCCACCCACAATGGGCATGGTCTATGCCACAGGGAGGGACAAGGTGATTGTGTCACTACAAATACTGAATGCTCCATTTAATTCATATGTCAAACTTTAGTCAACCAATGGTGGGGCAATGGCAGAGGTGTTCTATTAATATGTATAAAGAGCAAATAGGAATTGCTTCCCCTAATACTAAAGTCACTCCATAACTACACATATTATCTGGTTTATGGAATGGCACATATTCCCTGTCTGAAGGGTGTGTCTAAGCCTGTATGGGCCCAAATATATTGCTTTAAGGTAGGAGATATTCACCAAAAAGGCCCAGACCACCTATGGTAGGAAAAATAATATCTTAGGGACAATAGTTTTTATTTGAGGTCTCTGTACCCATGTTAAGTTGTAATGGGTTCCCATATAGTATTTCAAATGGGACAGGAAGTCAGAATGTGTTCCAGACCTGTCAAAGCCACTCAGGGAAGCTTTATGTGGAATTAGATGATGAGATACATCTTTAACTACTTGGTGGCAGTGCAAATGTTTAACATCAAAACTAAGGAGGCTGTCAGTAATCAAAAATTAAATACAATAATAAAACAACACATAAGGAAGAATCAAATTCACCTTAATATGAGTTGCACCATCTGGTGGTATCCTGCATGTATAAAGGGTATTGAAGGAGGAGGCTCTCCTTCTGTTTCTGCTTGCCCTAGCTATGGCTACCAAGTTTATTACTTTACTAGCTTTAGAGCTTTCTTCTATGGACTTTAACAGTATAATGATGAACAGGTGAGACATGAACCCTGGTGAACTAAACAACTGCTGTAGTCTTCAGACTCCCATTGTTAGGCAGCCATTTTTTAACTACCTGGACCACAGCCTATGAGACATTATAATAAATCTATGTATTACATGTATGGAGAGATTCATCCTACCATCACTGTTCATGCAGAGAACCACGAATAATGAAGGTAGGTTTTGCTTTCTTTTGATTTTAACCTGGTACTGAACATGTGTTGACTAACAATATGGCTCATAAATACTAACGTCCTAGTTTCATTCCTTTCCAACTATTCAGCTCTCTAGAAAGACTACTGATTTCATTACTGTTCATTTTCCAAGCATTTGCTCTGAGTTTCAAGGCTAAAACTCCTACATTCTTAGAGCCATCATCCAGCTTTCTAGGAGGAGAAAGAACTACTAACTTCTTTGTCATCTGGATCCTGCTTCTCTTTCCTGATTTTAAGTGCCTGTGACAACCAGGTAAATAGCAAATTCAGTTCACCTGAACTCAATGTTAAGCTATGTAACAATCATCTCTTTTTGTATCCCTATATGTCTCTGAAGGAGTTTGGATGCAAATCATGCCAAAGGAGAAACTCCTGATTTACAAACAGCCCCTAGGCCCATCGTCATATCATAGAAGAAGTCATTCTCAAGCTGATAAAGGGGGAACTACTGGAATGGTCTGCCAGATGGTCCAGTTGTCTTCTAGAGAAAATCATATTTTGGCCAGGTGGGCAAGATGAGCCCAGAGGATAACTGTTTGAAAAGGTAAACACGGTTGTGTTGAGTGGTTTACTGAGCAAGCAAGACATCCGTTTAGGTCCTGACTCAAAAAGAAGGAGCATAGCTTCTTCTCAAACCCACTAATGAGCTTAGCAGAGGCTGTATCAGTCTGGCGACCTAGACTTAGACCCTCAGGTGTTGAGAATGAAATAGATCCCCTCCTTTAACATAATGAAGATGCTTAGGAGAGAATTCAATTGTCTGAATCCAGGGCCTTTGTGGTGGGGTTGCTTCATATCCTGTGAACACTTTTTCCCACCACATGGTGCTGGGGTTATCATTCCCAAGTGTGCTGTGGGTTTAATCACTAAAGTTCCAAAGATGCACTGTGTTCTCCTCATGATGCAATGCTTGAGTAATCTCCTCTTGAGCTGGTCACAATGAAAGAAAGCTCCTACTGAATTTCTAAAAGTCTCCCATTTCTTCCTTCTCCCCCTGCAAGGATGGAACAGGAAGCTATTCCTCATAAGAAGCTTACTTAGAATATGACACAGGTTAAGCAAGACATCACTTCTCCAGGTTTTATCTTTTCTTTGTTCTGCCTTTCCTCTTTTCCTTATCTTCTGGCACCTCTACTCCAAGCCCTTTCAGTGAAGTGTGGACCTCTGTTTCATGTTACTCATGTACTATTAAATAATTATGGTACTAAGTTTTCTGTTGAATACTTTAATTGACCACCTGACATTACTTTCTGTTTTTTATTACTATTTAAATTCTTCAAAGTGTCAGTTGTAATAAGACCCTGAAAAACTTAAAAATGGAAGTATCTTTGTAATGCTCAAGTCTGTTTTATGATCCAGGTTGTGGTGGTGTATGCATTTAACACCAGTACTCAGGAGACACAGGCAGGCAGATTTCTGTGAGTTTGAGACCAGTGTCATAAACAGAGCTAGTCTCACTACAACTAAGGCTAATGCCCAAAAATCCCTGTCTCAAACTCAGCCAGCAAATTTGTTTTATGCTCTGTCCCCTTTGCCCATTAGCCAGAAAAGTATGCATGCTATCATTACAGAGATATTCTTTATTTATCTCTTAAGTCCATGGAGTTATTTCTCACTGGAAAGGCAAATCTACAACAACTGCACTTCCAGCTTTTTAGAATTAATTTTCTGAGATAGGCTCACTCTTTTTGACATAGGAGTACTTAATCCCAGTTTGTTGCTTCCAGGGTACTGTCTTTGCTGATCTCTTGATTATCCCTTCTTAAATAAGTGAATGTATTCCTTCAGTACCTGTTTGTAGACCAAGCATCTTAAACACTTTATTTGTGGAAACCAATTCATTTTACAGAAATATTTAATAAACAGGACTCATTAGTCTGTAACACTGCAATTTGATTTAAAATATAACCCACTCCAAAATCACAAATGATCTAAAAATACCAGAAGATGAAAAATTATGTCCTTAGTGTTTAAAAATTGTCCATTTACATCATGGAGTCGACCATGCATTGCACTTACAGGAAAAACAAAATCATGTGTAGCATGCTTTTTGTCTTCAGACTAGAGTAAAATGAACAGTTTTGTGTGTGTGTGTGTGTGTGTGTGTGTGTGTGTGCGTGTGTGTGTGTGTGTGTGTGTGTGTGTGTGTGTGTGTATTGCAAGGGGGAAACAGGGTAGATAGTCAGCTGCTTAAGTTACTATCATGAAAAGGGCCCTGCTTCAGGAAATATGATGGTTTGTGTGTGATTGGGCCAATGATGTCATAGGGAGTGGTACTACTAGACGGTGTGGCATTGCTGCAGTTAGGTTGGCATTTTGGGAAGAAGAATTTAACTGGTTATGGGCTTTCAGGGTTTCCGTGTGCTGGATATGAGCAAGTGTGTAACTTGACATCCTCTGGCCTGTGTATCAAGATGAAACTAGAATCACATTCTTCTTCGAATCATGTTTTCTCTTATTATGACAATGGACTGGACCTCTGATACTGTGAGTCACTCCAATTAAGTGTCTTCTATATAAGATCTCTCTTGGATAGAATAGTGGTGAATATCTCATCCCTGCCTGTCACTGGTTAGACCGGGGTTGGATTCCCTAACTGGGAGAGGATTACTCAGGAGGCAGAGGCAAGCAGGTCTCTGTGAGTTCTAGACCAGACTGGTTCCAGGACAGACTCCAAAGCCACATAGAAACTGTTTCTTAAAAAAAAAAAAAAAAAAAAAAAAAAAACAAGACTTGTGGAATTTGCTTGTGTTTATACACAGCAATAAAAAAATATTAACTAATGCATATTCAGTGATTTTTTTTAATCCTCAGGGTGTATTAATTCATGTTACATGAATGAAGACAGACTAGATTTGTGTGATCAAAATTTTGAAAGTTTATATTTTGCTGGTGCATGGCACACAGGGTTAGGTAATTGAAAATTGCATGGATCACATTTAATCGTGCTTGTACTACCCTGTGCCTGGAAGGAACTACTGCAAATCCTTCAGCATGAGGCTTTGGGTGTTCATTGAGAAGCAAATACGGATCATTTATTGACTGTTTACCAAACACTGTGGCTGGTATTGGGGACTGCAATTAAAGAGAGTAACATGAAAGAATTGAGTTCATTTAAGAGCTTGGATTTTGTTGTAGACACTGTGCAGAAAGAGGTGGGAGGCAGAAGGAACAGGAGCAATTTCGTGCTTTCCATTGGTGGAAATTAGCATTGTGGAGCCTGTATTCAATTTTAGATGAATTACAAAATGCCTGATTGGATATTTCTTGGTGATAATGGACAGCTGTTATCATGAAAAGAAATTGCAGGCTCTCTTTAGGAGCTCCAATGTAAACCACTGCCACACAGTATGGGCAGTGTCTGGGATTCTGTGCAGGAAGTCTATTGTACTTAAGACATTATCTTTCCTGATACAAGATGCATGAGCCTTGATGGTGAATGTCTCCCATCTAAATAACAATAGATATGGGACCAGTCAGGTTTACACACACCCTTCAGGCAGGGAGTAAGTACATCTATACAGTGCCTGAAGGCAGATAGTATGTGCAGTTATGGAGTGCATTTTATATGGGAAGCAATTACAACTAGCCATTTATACATATTAATAGAAGTCCTCTGGCATTGCCCTAACTTTAGTTAATGTCTTAAGTTTAGTGAATGAATAAAATGGAGCTTCATTTTTTTAAAGGACCACAAAATACCATCATACTTGCAGACATATCTTACAGGCTCCACAAAGTTGATGCCATATGGATCCTACTGAGTCTATGCCTTTAATAGTTTTAGAAAGCATTTCTTTGAAATACTCGTTTATGATGAAGACCTGCTAAGACATCTAGACTCATAAAACAAGCAACTACAGAATTCTTCAAATATACATTGTTAGGCAGACATTGTTAGAGTATGTGTCCCTCAGCTTCCGAGACAGCCCAATATATCCACTTTCAACAATCACAGTGGGCTGATTCTTCCATTCCTGCTCAGGTAGAGAACACTGAATAAAGCAGCTCTGTTTTCACCTGCCCAATGTTGAAGCTGTGCTGGCTCACTATAGTGCTCATAGAGGCATTCTTCCCAGCCACTTTCTCTCTGAATATTCAAGTTATCATGAAAACACTTTTTATTTTTATTCATTTCTCAAAAATGTCTCACTAATTTCAGGATTAAAACTCACAATGCAATGGAGCTATCACCCAGATGTCTGTCAGGGGAAAATATATCATCTTGTTTGTGATATGGTTTCATGATTTTTCTCATGGTTTCTGATGTGCCTATGGCAAGCAGGTGAAAATTGCCCTCAGTTCTCCTAATCTCACCAAAGAAGCCATAGAACAAACATTTTATGTCCTAAAGCCTCTTTAATTTTTTAATATTCTGGACAGTCTCATCTACAGATAGAGTTCCAGGACAGCCAGTATTGAAAACCTGTTTTGAAAGTCAATAAAGTAAATAATAATAATAATAAATAAATTAATTGTTGAGAAAAATCTACCACAAAATGACAGCAAGAGTAGTAGTAGTAGTAGTAGTTAGAGTAGTAATCATAATAATCATCAACCTCCTCCTCATCATCATCATTATAATTATTAGGATTCTGAATTTGCCAGCCTGTTCTACAATGTGTGTTCCAAGACAGGAAGTCCTACACAGAGAAACCCTGTCATGAAAAACCAAAATAAATAAATAAATAAATAAATAAATAAACAATAAAAACATGCATGTTTCTCCTTTTTCTTTTAGCCCTCTAAAACCATTGAGGAATTTATTCTTGTCACCCAAGCCCCACTAGCCAATCAGGGAATCTAGGCCCACAGGCCAATCTAAGGTTTTTCAGGAAACTTCCTGGAGCCATGCTGCAGGCTTGATTTTATAGCACATGAAGCACGATTAGAATGCATGCTATGCTGTGAGTGCTGCTGTAGGAAACTGTGAGGAGCATGCATGGACAAGGAAGACATAGAATGGTAAGCAAGAGAATGCTATCCTAAGATGAAGGGGATGGTATTTGGCGTCAGAGAGACTGTGAGGTGAAAGACCTCAAGGAGACGGAGTCTATCACTGAGAGGCCCTTGCCCCAAAAGGCGAGACCAGACCACTGAATGCAAGCACAAGAGGCAGTTTATTGAATACACAGGTACCTGAGGATGCCACAGTCCCTCGAGAGACTGAGAGTGCCTTGGTTAAAACATATGTAGTTTATATAGGGTTGGGGTGGCAAGAAGCAGGCTTAAGGAAGCAGAAGCATGTTTACAGGGATTTCATTAGTCCATCTACATAAAGCAATTGTGGTTAACCAAGGACAGAGTTGTTTATTCAGCTTTTGCACAAAGAATTCAGTTATGAATATCTCAGCATTCTAGTGGTCTTGAATAAAATGTTCCCAGGACCTTCTGTTCCCAGATACAATCCTGTTGACCTTGCTTTGGTCCAAGCTGCAGACCACAGATATCTGGTTGGCATCAGATGAGAGGATTATCTGGTTCCCTCCTGTACTATGCCATAACTTGACCTTGGCAAGTTGGCAAGAGCAGCTCAAACAGGCAATATATATAGTGGGGGTGGTCTTTCATTCCCTCTTTTTCTGTTAACTGAATAAAACCCTTTATTCATGGTTCCTCAGTTTCCATTTATTTTAATTGCTGGTACTGCTGGGTAAAAATTAGGGCCTGAACAACTGACAAGCGTTCCTTCATGGACTGTACTAGTCTATTCAAAATGCAGGGACCAAGGATGAGAATTAAAAGAAATATAATAAGCAGTCCCTTGATGGTGGCTATCAGGGTACTGAACCCCTTAAACCATCCTTGTCGTTGAATTCTCCATGCTGGTTCAGGCGGGCCTGGTTCTGTGTCCGATGTTCTGGTTGTGCGGCCTTCACGTGGGACACATGTATCCAGTCAGCAATCCCGTCTACTTTCAAGGTGGTTTGAGTTGTCAGGAGCATAGTGTAGGGGCCCCTCCAGCAGGGCTCTAGATTCTTTGTTTGATGTCTCTGGACCCAGATGAAGTCGCCAATCTGGAAGGAATGAGGTTGGGGGGTGCCTTTCACCCCTCTCAGTAGGCAGCTGCCAGAGGCTTCCAGACCTCTTGTTGGAGTAACTATCTGTAAGGCCCGGAGATGTGCCTGCATGGAGAGAGTATTTGCAAAATCAGAAATTTTGGCATCAAAAAACTCAATAGCTGGTGGTGGGCTACCATATAAGATTTCAAAGGTAGTTAAGCCATGGGGGCCTGGGGCATTACTGGCCTGATAGAAAGCTAGTGTCAGGAGTTGTACTCAGTTTGTAGAGCCCGTTTCAAGCGTTAAATTGGATAAAGCCACCTTAATGGTTCTATTCATTCTTTCTACCTGTTCTAAACTCTGGGGTCTATATGTACAATGTAATTTCCAATTGATCTGCAGTTCTTCTGATCTGAGCAAGAAGCCATAGAACAAACACCTTTTATTTCCTAAAATCTCTTTAATTTTTTAATATTCTGGGCAGCCTGATCTACAGATAGAGTTCCAGGACAGCCAGTATTGAAAATCTGTTTTGGAAAATCAATAAAGAAAAAAATTAATTAATGAGAAATATCTACTACAAAATGACAAGAGTAGTAGTAGTTATAGTTGTAATCATAATCATCCTCCTCAGTCCTCCTCCTCATCATCATAATAATAATTAAGATTTTGAATTATCCAGCCTGGTTTATAAAGTGTGTCCCAAGACAGGAATTACTACACAGCCAAACCCTGTCTTGAAAAATCAAAATAAATAAATAAATAAATAAATAAATAAATAAATAAGAAAATATAAAAGAAAGAAATGCACGTTTCTGCTTTGGCTTTAAGAACACTCTAACCATTGAGGAATTCCTCTTGTCAACCAAGACTCACTAGCCAATCAGGGAATCTGGGCCCACAGGCCAATCTAAGGTTTTACAGGAAATTTTTGGAGCCATGCTGCAGGTTTGATTTTATAGCACAGCAGGCACCATTGGATTGGTTGTTCTGCTGTGAGTGCTGTTGTAGGAACTGTGAGGAGCATAGAAGGGCAAGGAAGACATAGAATGGTAAGCAAGGGAATGCTATCCTAAGATGAACAGGATGGTATTTAGAGGCAGAGACTGTGAGGCAGGGACTCCCTGAGACTGGTTGGAAATCTGACTCATTCAAATTTCCATGAGATCCCATGTAGTCCTAGAAGTTATGCAGATCAGGGTGCAGAATGTGATTACTTTAATTTTGGGGCTTAATAAATGGAATGCATTTCAATAAGGGAGCTTTGTGTGTAAACGTTTTTGTAGTCAACACCAACATGCTTTTCCTGAATATGGAAGGGAAGTATCATTACATGGAGGGGCACAGTTTGCCCAGTGCATTCAAGATGTTCTTAACTTCACATCTAACATTTCAGTATAAGATGAATTAGGAGTTAATTTTATACATACTGTAGATGGCATTCTTTTTATTTCTTTATATATTTATATTTATTTATATTGTACTTTAAAAATCTCAATAAAAAGATCTTATTTTACTTATAGATCCCAGCTCCCTCTCCCTCCCATCCTCTCATAACTCCCACAGGCCCCTCCCCCATCACATCCCCATCCACTCCCTAGGAAGATCAGCCTACCAAGAGGCATCATCACAATCTGCCCTTTGTGTTAGGGCCTTCTCCCATGGCTGTAGGCTAAGGGAGATTCCCCATTTGGAGTCAATTTGGTATATCCTGCAAATGCCAATAATTTAATTTATTTTTTATATTTATTTAATTTATATGTTTTTGTGCCAGGGTTTATTGATTTTTTTGTTTCAAATAAAGTGTTTCTTTGTAAAGATTAGGAAATTGACTTGGAACTTGCTCTGTAGAGCAGGTTAGCCCCAAGCTCATAGATATGTGCCTTCCTATGCCTTCTTAGTGCTGGGATTAAAGGCATGGGCCACTAAAGTCATACATAAATGGCATTCTGGTGTTGGATAATCCTCCACCAATAAGCTATGATGAGAAAAATTAGAATTGTTGTTACAAAATACTTACCAATTCTTACAGGATACTGAGTAACACAAAATAAAATTTAGCTGAGGGAGTGATGCCTAAAAAATAACCCAAAGATGAGTAGTACAGTAACCAGGTCTGTTACAGATTAGGATACTAAAATACACATGTGATCTCCAGTCTTGTGCAGACAGTTATCTCCAAAACATGATAAAGGAGACACCCCTGATTTATAGAGTAAAAAGCCCCATCTTCATCCAATAGAAAATGGCTTTTACAAGCTGCTGAAGGGGTCACAAATGGGTCACAGTGAACATTCAAGCCTGGTGTGCCATAAAGTTCTAGTTTTCATATACAGAAAATTTTTTTCTGCCAGATGGAAAAGTTGAGACCAGGTGACACCTTTGTGCATCACAGGGTTGCTTTTGTGTTTTGTGGGGACATTCACTGATAAACTGCAAGTTTGGCTTATGGAATTTATGAACATCTCATTCAAAAATTCAGGTTTTCTTACATGATTTACACAAAGTTTAGAAACTGTTAAAAAGAGGTGATGGGGATCTTCATTCAGCAATACGTGATCAGAGTGCTATTACCATTTACCTACCACCCACAACAATGGCGTGATTCAGAAAGTTGAGTTTCAGGGAATAAATGTAATTTCTTATCTACAGTAATTTCTCAGGTGTGCATGATGTTGAATTTTACGACTCAACTCTACATTGATTCATTGTTTCAATTGGTGATGATGACCTCCTTCATGACTGGAGTCTGGCCATGCTTCCCTGCCAGTAAAATGCTACATAACCTCTTTATTGTGACAGTTAGCTATTACTGACTTATTTATTTAATTCTTTAAATTATTTAAATGACAGAGAATGCCATCACCGATTATGATTAGGGTGCAAATATCTGTCAGCGACAAGGTTAGGAAAGTTGTAGACATGGGTAGAGCATTTTCTGAATGATCTATGCATCTCACAGAGTACTAGGGATTCTGGGTGATAAGAGTCCAGAAGACTGCATGGTGCCCTCTGAGAAGTACAAGGACTTCACCAAGGTCGGCATGGTGGTCTGGGTGTTGACTACCTGCTCTTCCTCCACAGCTTCACATCAGTTGTGACCTACGATGAGAAGAGGTAGTGACACAAGGAGGTCGGCACCATCACCAAGACCTGGCAAAAGGATGATGACCCAGAACATGGAAGAACATCTCTCTTTCAGCTCTGCTGGTGATGCCCCTGTTGCTGCCATCTGTTTAGCTGATATCAACATATTGGCTACTACTGCTACGCCAGGAATGGGCCCATTAGCTCAGGTCCTGCCGCACCACAACAGAGATTCGGGTGCTGGTCATGATGGCAGGCCAGCAGAATTCTTCAGGCAAGACAGTATGATGATCTAACGAATAACCTATGGAATTTTTAAAATCCGTGATGACAGCATACTTTTCCATATCTGGCAAGTCTGCCCAGGAATTGATGATACAAAAAAGGTCAACAACTTACATGTTTAAAGATGTAATTATTAAATTGTTTCATTATATAATCTGGGAACCCTGAAGTTTGGTGCCACCTTGTGTGACTCAAGTGTGACAGACGATCTAACTATCTGATTATTTCATTATTCAAATCTGTCTTTTTCTACTCCAGGAAGAGGGGAGTCTGCATCCACCGTGTTGGTGTTAAACTGTCTCTTGTGATTTCATTATTTATTTATTTCTTGATATCAATGTTGATATCATTTTGTTATCTCTCTAGGGATGAATTATGAGAAATTATCTCTTTATTCATTCATTTTATTCCTCAAATCTGTGAGAAAGAGTGCAACGACGCCATTGCTGCAGATGCGGAGGGGAGAAGCCGCAGCCCTGTGCCATCACACACAGAGCAACCGCTGGGCCTGGCCCTGCAGTGCATGCAGGGAGTAATAGTCCCTGGCAGTGGCCTTGGGAACAGAGACTTCATGCAGAGAAGCCACCATCTAGGTAGGACACTGAAGGGCGCAGGTTCACCAGTGAGGACACAGACAGTGACCACTGTAGGCATAGCAAAGGACGCTGGGAATCATAGTCCCCTTCCACCCTGAGATGGGTGGGGCTCCGAGACTGCGGGGAAAATTCCACAGTGTGGGAAGCGGAGGGGGGGGGATGTCGTCGGCCAGTGACGTCACAGGGAGCAAGGTCCAGCGCGCAGCCTCCTGGGAAACGTAGTCTCGGAGAGCAGCAGTGAAGACAGAGGCACCATTTCTGTCATTCTTTTTGTAAGGGGGCGTGGATTCCTTTCCTCAGGTGACCCCATCCTTCCCCCAGAAACTCTGCCCACACGCCCCATAGGCTCCGCCCCGCCCTGGATGGCCCCGCCCTTGCATCTCACTTTCAGGGCCTGTGGCTTCCTGGACATTTACCACCTGGGCGGGGCTGCTGGGCTGTAGGCACATGGGGCGGGGCTGCAGGGTGATGTC
This sequence comes from Phodopus roborovskii, assembly GCF_943737965.1. Classification (NCBI taxonomy): domain Eukaryota; kingdom Metazoa; phylum Chordata; class Mammalia; order Rodentia; family Cricetidae; genus Phodopus; species Phodopus roborovskii. Next base: position 128,229 of record NW_026126832.1, on the reverse strand, counting down.
AGGGGCTTCGCAGGGGCATTGGACTGGGCCTTGGTGGCAGCAGTGCTGCTGACTGCCCCTGAGCAGCTGGAGGTGAGTGTGGGCGGGGCACATGTGACATGTTACATGTAACATGTTACATGTCAGGGGTCACGTGTGTGGTTCCCACCCTTCCCACAGGCCTGCACACGCTTTGCACACAGCCTGGCCAAGGATGCCAGGCAGCAACCACTGGGCGCGGCCACCCCCAGCTTCCACCTCCTGGAGCAGCTGAGGTGTGTGGGGGATGAGGGGGGCGGGGCACACGTCACATGGTACATGTTACATGCCATGGGTCACACATGTGGGTCCCATGTCAGGGGGCATGGGTCACATGTGTCCCCCCTCCCCCGCACCATCAGGGCCGGCCTGGACCAGATCCAGCCCATGCTCACGTCCTGGTGCAGGGCCAGCTCTGTGTGTCCTTGACTGCTGTGAACACATTCCAGAACCGCCTGGTGTCCCAGTTCCTGACCCGTGAGGACCTCTTGCAGGTAAGGGGGCGGAGCTGCAAGTGTAACAATGTGTCATGTTCCGTATTTCCTACATGTATGTTTCATCTGTGTTTGCACATGCATGTCGCATGTTTGCACATACGTGTATCGTTTTGCTCATGTGTGTCTCACATTTCCCCTCATGCGTGTCCTATGTTTCCCCTCATGTGCAGGTCCTTCTCTCCATCTGCTTCGTCCTCATATACTCAGGGCTGAATCTGGTGGAGTTCCAGGGTCAGGTGGGCGGGGCAGTAAGGGGCGGGGTGGGTGGGTGTGGTCACGCCTGTCTCTGACAGGTGACCCCAAACACGCGTGTATATTTTTGTGATTCCTCACATGTTCCCCAGCCCCCCACCTCCCCAGGCCTGGGCAGATGGTGCCCCTGCCCCATGGAGGTTGCACCCTCACCGTATCCCCATTCTGTGGACGCCATGACATCTCACCCCGCGACCCTGGCCAAGGTCTTGGCTCGTGCTTGCATGTGACTGGACAGGATGTGGAGGTGTGCCACCACAGATAAGGGCCATTGCTCCACCCACAGTGGGTTATCAGTTTTCCAGATAATAGAAATGGGACCAGGCTGCATAGCAATAGCCCCTAGGGAAAATTTCCCAGCCCAGAGCGATCGCCGGCTCTTTTGATAATTAAATTTTTGGATGCAACAGACTGAGGGTCACCATGTAGGAATTTACCCAGTCTTTTTCCTTGTACATAACCTTGGTCATCCAGCATATTTTTAACAGGCTCAGTAGTAAGGACTGCTCCTTTGGCCTGAAGCACATCTCTCCCCCAAAGATTAACAGGTATATGACATAACACAAAAGGCTGAAAAATTCCTGTATGTCCTTCATCTTCTGACCATTTAAGAAACTGAGTACTACATTCTGGAGTACAGCAGTTCCCACTCCTTGTAAATGAGTGGAGGCTGGCTGAAGAGGACATGCTTGTGGCCAATTTTTTTTTTTTTTTTTTTTTTGCTATTACTGAGGAGTCCACCCCTGTGTTCCCAAGTCCAGAAAATCATCTACCTTGTATGGTAAGGGTGAGCATGGGGCGCTGTTCAAGAGTTGAAAACCAAAAGGCACCCATGAGGCCTGCGGACCCAAAACCAGCAGATCCCCTGATGTCCTTTAAAAAGGGATTGTTGGTTTTGAACCAATTGCACTATCTGAGCACCCTGTGGTATCATTAATACCCCCATTTCTGCCCTAAACATGATTTTTATTTCTCCTTGAAAGTCTGAATCCACTACTCCTGGAATAACTCTAATTCCTTTCAACAAGGCACTACTGTGTCCTAACAATAGCCCTATTCTTCTTGGGGGAAGTGGCCCAAAGACTCCTGTTCTCAAGGCTTGAGTGTCCATTTGTGGTGTTAATATTGCACGGGTGGCAGAACAGAGGTCTAATCCTGCGCTTCCTGGGGTACCTCAGATAAGGTCCTGGACATAAAGGGGTTTCTCTGAGGGATCATCTGATCATCTGTATAGGGTGGCTTACAGGTGTATCCATTGCCCCATACACCTGGGCTTGAGGGGACCCAGGCTGGCCCTGCTTCCAGATTCCCTGAGCCAGTAAAGGATTACCAAGAGTGTCTGTCTTAGTCCTACATTCCTTGCTCCAATGATGACCCTTACAGCAACATGGGCACAGCCCTGGCCTAGGGCTCAATTGCATTGCCACACCCGGGGGGCAGTTCCTTTTGAAATGTCCTGGCTGTCCAAATCCAAAGCAACTCTTTGGTCTGGCTCCTCCATTGTTCTCCCCTCTTTTCATGACTGAAACTATAACCTGGCCCATAATGTGATGCCCATCTATGTGCCAACATATTCGTATATAGTCATTAAGACTTTTGGACTTATGGAGACATAAAGCCTCTTTACAGTACATTGTCTACTATTTCTTTTGCCTTACATATGACTCTCAGGTTCAGTAGATTCCATTTATTAATTATTGATCCCACTGTTTGGTATTATGACTAGTAATAATTCTCCTGTAGAGAGCTGTGAAGTGCCGAGCCTTAAAGATGGCACTGGTTTTTGCCCTCCACCTTCCCGATGGCGAGTACTCTCTGTATTAAACAATTACATACTTGGCTAAAAGCTGAGAATCTGGGTTGCTTCTGTGTATATGTACCTGTCTGTTTTTGTTTTTCAGCGCATGGCGTTCTGGGGTTGACTGCCCAAGGGCTTTTAAGCTGTGGGTTGGGCTGCCCCCTGGGTCAGAAGATTATACAAGGTTCCTGAATAAACTGCTTAAAGAAGAGTCTGAACGTTTTGTTTTCTTTGCTGGTCAAAGTAGAGGCGACACTCTCTTGTAAAATTTCCTTCAAGAGTACCTCGAACTTTCTCTTCTAAGAGGTTTAGGGCAGCTGGACTAATGTTTAGGTCTTTGATCCATGTGTTCTAAGTTTTGTGTATAGCGATTCACATGGGTCTCTTTCTAGTCTTCTACATATCATCATCCAGTTTTGCCAGAACAATTTGTTGAAAATGATTGCCTCCTTCCATTGTATTATTTTTCCTGTTTCATCAAAACTCAGGAATTTGTAGGTGTGTTGGTAAACATCAAGATTTTCAGTTCCATTTGTCTACCTTTCTATATGTGTGACAATATCAAGTGCGCTTTTTGGTACTTTAGCTCTATAATAGAGCTTAGGGCTTGAAGTCGGAGAATGTGATATTTTCTGAAGTTCCTTTAATATACAGCATTGTTTTGACTATTGTGACTCTTTTGTTGTTCCATATACTGTTGAGTATTGTTTTTTCAAGGTCAGTGAAGTAATAAATGTGCTAGGATTTTTCCTGGGAATGCTTTGAATCTGTAGATTGCTTTTGGCAAAATTGGAGTTTTTACTATATTTTTCTTACCAATTAAAGATCATAGGTGATCTTTCCATTTTCTAGTATCTTCTTTAATTTCCTTCTTTAAAGACACAAGACCATGCAATATAGGCCTTCTACTAGTTTGGTTATAGTTACCCCAAGATGTTATTTGTTGTTTTCCTATTGTAAAGGGTGGTGACTCTCATCCCTTTTATCTTCTGTATATAGTAAGGCTACTGATTTTTTTTTGTTTTTATTAGTCTTGTGTACTGTCACTGTTTGAAAGGTATTTATCATCTGTAGGAGTTCACTGGTAGAGTTTTTCGGGTCACTTATGTGAACTATCATATCATCTGCTAATAGTAAAAAATTGACTTATTACTTTCCAATTTGTGTCCCTTTGATCTTTTTTTCTTATTTTCTTTCTGTAGCTAGAACTTCAAGCACAATATTGAAGATTTTTGGAGAGAATGGACAGATGTCTTGTTCCTTATTTTAGAGGAATTGTCTTAAGCTTCTCTCCACATAGTTTAATATTCTATGATGCTTTACTGTATATTGCTTTTATTATGTTTAGGTAGGTTTCTGTTATCCCTGTTCTTTCCAAGGACTTTATCATAAAAGGGTGTTTGATTTTGACACTGGCATTTTCAGCATTTAGTGAGATGATAATGTGATTTTTCTGTTTTACTTTATGTATATGATGGATCAAATTGATAGAATTTCATATGTTGAACCATCCCTGCATCTGTGACATGAAGCCTATTTGGTCATGGCAGAGGACTTATTTGATGTGTTCATGTAATCGATTTTCCAGTATTTTATTGAATACTTTTGCATCAATGTTCATGAGGGATATCTGCCTGTAATTCTGTTTCTTCATTGTGTCTTTGTGAGGCTTGCATATCAAGGTAATTGAAAACTAATTAAAAATGGTTATGAACCTTTTGCTTCTATTGTTTGAGACAATATGAGGAGTATTGGTATTAGCACTTCTATGAAATATTTGTAGAATTCTGCACTGAAGTCCTTTGGCCTTGTGTCTATGTGTTTGTTTTTGTTTTCTTTTTTTTTTTGGGGGGGCTTTGGTGGAATTTCATGACTATTTCTATTTCAGTATGTGATCTAAATCTATTTAATTTCTTATTTATCCTTGTTTTGAATTTGATAAGTGATAACAATCCAGAAATCTGTCCATTTCCCTTAGATTTTTTTTTACTTTTGTATAGTACATATTTTCAAAATATGACCTGAAAGTTCTCTGGGTTTCCTCAGTGTTTGTTCCTATATCCCATTTTAATTTCAGATTTTGCTAGTTTGCATGTTCTCTCTCTGCTTCTTGATTTGTTTGCCCCTAAGGTTTGTCTATCTTGTTTATTTTTCAAAGAAACAACTTTTTGTTCTATTCATTCTTTGTATTGGTTTCCATGTTCCTACTTTATTGATTACAGCTCTCAAATTGATTATTCACTGGCAGGTACTCCTCTGGGGTAATTTTGTTTCTTTTTGGTCTATGTCTTTCAGTTGAGCTCTTAATTATATAATTTGACTATCATCTGTTTTCTTCACATGAGCACTGATTGCAATGAACTTTCCTTTTAAAACTGCTTTAAAATTGTCCCATAAGTTCAGGTATGTTCTGTCTTCATTTTCATTGAATTCTACAAATCTTTTATTTATTTCATTATTTCTTCCTGGACCAGGGAATGGTAATTTACTCATTATTCAATTTCTATGAATTTGTAGGGTGTCTGCAGTTTGTATTCTTGAAGAATTCCAACTCAAAATCATGGTGATCTGATAAGATATAGGGGGCTATTCAATTTTATTTTATTTTTTATCTGTTGAGGTTTGTTATGTTGACTTGTATGTAGTCAGTTTTACAGAAGGTTCCATGTGTAGCTGAGGAGAAGTTATATTCTTCTGTGTTTGGATTGGATGTCCTATAAATGACTACTAAAACCAAGTGGGACAAAACTTTTGTTAGTTCCTGTGTTTGTTTGTGAAACATAAGTTTGGTATTCCTGATTAGTGTTCAGAATGGGGTGGTGAAATCTCCCACTATGAGTGAGTAAGGTTTTATGTGAACTTTGAGTTTTACTAGTGTTTCTCTTAAGAATATGGGTACCTTTTAATTTGGATCAGAGATGTTCAGAATTGAGACTTTATATTGATGGATTTCTCCCATGCTGATTACTAAATGACCTTCTTCATCTCTTGAGTGATTTTGGTTTGAAATTAAACTTCTTAACATTTAGATACCTACACCTGCTTCCTTCTTGAGTTCCTTTGATTGGAAGATATTTTGCAAACCTTTTACACTGAGGTAATGTCTGTCTTTGAAACTTAGATGCATTTCTTGTATGCACTAGAAGGATGAAATCTGTCTTAATATACACTCTGTTAGCCTGTGTGTTTTTATAGGCAATAAGACCATTAATATTTTGGGAAATTAAAGACCATAGATTGTTAATTCTTGTTTGTTTCATTGTTGGTGGTGGTGGTATTGTGAGTATACTCGCCCACTTTTTCTTTTTGGTTCTTGTAAACTGATATTAACTTTGCCTATGTCTTCATTATTGTAGTTAGCTTGCTTGGATAGAATTTCTTTCCAGAATTTTCTGTAGGACTGGATTTATGGAAATATGGTTAGGAAATCTGGCTTTGACATTAAATATCTTGTTTTTGCTGTCTATAGTGATTGAGAATTTTGCACATTATTTTAGCCTGGGCTGGCATCTGAGGACTCTTATTATTTGTTCATAATCTATCCAGGACCATCTGGCCTTGTGAGATTCCATGGAGAATTCAGTTGCAATTTTGATAGGTCTGCCTCTATATGTTATTACGTCTTATTGTTTTGCTCTTAATGTTCTCTTGTCATTATGTATGATAGGTGTTTTGATAATTAAGTGCCTTGGCGACTTTTAATATTTAAGTCTATTTGTGTTTAGTATGCTTCTAGTACTTTCATTGGCACGTACTTCTGACAGGAAATGATTACTTCAAGGAATTTGTTGATTATGCTTTCTTCCCCTCTGATCTGTGCTTCTTCACGTTCTTGTATGTCTATTATTAGATATGGTCTTTTCACTGTGTCCCATATTTCCTATATATTTTTTGCTAAGGATTTGTTGGATTTAAATTTTATTTCCTCGGTGAATTGATTTCTTCTAGATTATCTTCAATGCCTGAGATTCCCTCTTTGATCTGCTGTATTCTGTTGGTTATGCTTGCATTTGTAGTTCTTTACAGTTTATATTTTGTTAATTTAATACTCATTTAATAATGTCTTCCTGTCTACTCCTTTGTGCATAATTTCTAATCATGTGCTTGGGACACAAATATTAATTATTAAGATATCATATTTGTGGAGTTGTCCTTTGTGTATGGATTGTTCTTAAGAAATTCATTTGATTGACTTTTGTTTGAAGTCTATTTTGGTAGATACTAAATGGCTAAACCGGGTCACATGCAATGACTAGTAAATAAATTTTAGAACTAATTAGGAGAAGAATAGAATCAGCTTCAGATGGTGAGGGTCAAATTGGACTGCAGTGTGGGAAGAAAACAAGAAAAGCATAGAATCACAAGTATGTGAAGATGAAATGATAAAACCATGTACTTTGTATTTTAAACTAAAAAAATATTAAAATTAAGATCAATTGAGGTAAATCAAAGGGAAATGTCATTTACATTGAAAGCCATTTCCCACTTTAGGTCAATTCAAGGGACCTAAAATTTAAGAACCTAGAACCAGCTCCTGAAAATTATGTATGGATTGCTAAAGTTTGTGGGGAAGCACATGTGCACAAGATGTGCTTGATAAAAAAAGAACACATTCAATTAAACTACTAAAGAAATAGAAGAACTTTTAATTGCAAATTTAAATCTGGGGAAGTAGAACTAGGTCAAAGCTAAGGATGTTTTGCTCTCTTCCCAAAGTCCTGAGTACATTTATCAGTATTCATGGCTAGTGGCTTTTACAACCTTTAAATCTCGCTTCCATTATGTAGTGACCTTTTCTGCCTTCCGCAGGCAGGCACATGAATTTTACACATTCATACAGACACAATTCACATTATGAAACAAATGTTTGTAGTAAAGTTTTATTAAAAAATAAACTAAACAAAATATCAAGGAACCATCACGCTGGCGCCGGCCCCGGGCCCAGCCCCGGCACCGGCCCCGGCCCCGGCCCCGGCCCCGGCCCGGCCCCGGCCCGGCCCCGGCCCCGGCCCCGGCCCCGGCCCCGGCCCCGGCCCCGGCCCCCCCTGCCCCGGCCCCGGCCCCGGCCCCGGCCCCGGCCACGGCCCCGGCCCCGACTGTTCTGGACCAATGCAAATCTAAACAATGCCGAGAAACCATAGGATCAAGCTCCTCTAAAGGGAAGAGAATGAAGAGGGATTATTTTATTTTCAAATAAGAGGAAAGGTTTATGGTAGGGGTGATTAATTGTATTGTATCCATTCTAGGAATGGGAAAATTGAAGCATAGAAAAACGGGTTAAAATATTCATCATTCTACTTGAATGACATTATGATGCTTTCGCTTACACGCTTATGGCACAATAGACCTGTTGTAGCTTGAGAGACGGGTAAATATATAGAACCCAAAAGAAAGAGCCCAGCTTTGTTTTTGTGAGAAACTCAGTGAGGCTGTAAGGTTAGTTCATCTTTAGGTATGCTCCTTTTAGCATGTGGGAGGGAAACTAGAATGTGACAGAATATTGGTTCATAAATGTTGCCTGGCAACCCTGCTTGCATTCTGTATTCTGTTATCATGGGCCAAGTACCAGAGAGCAGCTTCGAGAAAGTGTTATCATGGGTCATTACAGTCTCCCAAGATAACTATCTCCTAAATCTTTCAATGACAGCATTTGATTCCCCTAAGCAAGTCATAGCCAAATCTCTGGAAGTTTGCCTACAGCTTTTACTGGTCATCAAATTCTAGGTTACCTAATTATCAGAGAACATTCAATTTCTTCTGTTTATGAATTCTCTCTCTCCTAAGAATTAATTCTATGGAAACAAAGATAATAAGACTCACAGTTATTCATCAAAAGGTGAGTTTGTCATTGTTAACTTCCTTCAGGATGGTGATAATCCATTTGTTAGAGTAGACTTAGGGATTATTGGATTGCAGTCCAATTCTTTTGAGGCAGCTGTCCAACATGAATTATGTAGGATCTTCTAAAAACCCTGCATACACAATGACATTTCAGCATTTAAACATTTCACGACTCTGCTCTCTGATTAAATAAGGGATGAACCTGGGAGTTTCCCACAATCATGTGGGAGTCAGTGAGAGTCAATTGTGTCGAGTATGGCAGACCATTTCATCATCTGATTATGTTGTTATTTGATTATTAAAATAGGACATTAGATAATCCATGATCAGTGGATTCCACGATGTGGGAAACAATTACTATGGACCATCTAAATATCAATTTTGTAGTTAAAATATTTAAATTAATCACGACAGCATCGTTCAAGAGCCTGGTTTGGAGCCACCTTGGGGAAGTAGATGATGTTACATAAACTCATTGTTTGATTATTTAACTATATAAAACAATGATTATATCATCCATGACACATGCAATCTGGTGCCGCAGATCATCTAATTACATAATTAAAGTATTTAAATTGACAGTCTGTGTTAATACCCAAGATAATGTAAATATTTGTATGGTTATGTAAACAACAACCCTCCATTCCATGAAGAGACCTGTAAAGCTCCCCTTGTGGAGATAATTTGAAATGTCTTCACATTTTATGATTCATTGACTCAGTTGATGATGATGACATCCTTCGTGACTGGAGTCTGGCCATGCTTCCCTGCCAGTAAAATGCCACATCTCCTATTTATTGTGACAAGTAGCTATTGCTGACTTATTTAATTCTTTAAATTATATAAGCGACAGACAATGCCATCACCGATTACGATTAGTGTGCAAATTTCTATCAGGGACAAGGTTAGGAAAGATTTAGACATGGGCAGAGCATTTTGTGAATGATCTATGCATCTCCCATAGTAAAATGGATGCTGGATGATTGAGTCCAGAAGATTGCTTGGGGCCATTCGAGAAGTACAAGGAATTCACCAAGGCCGGCATGGTGGTCTGTGTGTTGACTACCTCCTTGTCCTCCACATCTTCACATCGATTGTGATCTACCATGAGAAGAATTAGTGGCACTAGGAGGTCGGCACCATCTCCGAGACCTGGCAAGAGGATGACGACCCAGAACACGGAAGAACATCTCTCTCTCAGATATGCTGGTTATGCCCCAGCTGCAGCCATCTTTTTCAGCTGATAGCAACATCTTGGTTACTACTTGTAAGCCAGGAATGGCCCCATTATCTCAGAGTCTGCAGCACCACAACAGAGATTCAGGTGCTGGTGATGATGTCAGGCCAACAGAATTCATCATGCAAGACAGTAAGTTTATCTGACGATTAACTTATGGCATTTTAAAAATCCTTGATGACAGCATACATTTCCATATCTGTCAAGTCTGCCCAGGATTGGAAGATACAAAAAAAGGTCAGAGACTTACATAGTTAAAGATGTAATTATTAAATTCTTTCATTATAAAATCTGTGATCCCTGAAGTTTGGTGCCACCTTGTGTGACTCAAATGTGACAGACGATCTAACTATCTGATTATTTCATTATACAAATCTGTCTTTTCCTACTCCAGGAAGAGTGGAGTCTTATTCCACCATGTTGGTTTTTAATTGTCTCTTGTGATTTATTTCTTTCCTCCTTCCTTCCTTCCTTCCTTCCTTCCTTCCTTCCTTCCTTCCTTTCTTTCTTTAAATCAATGTTGATATCGATTTGTTATCTCTCTAGGGGTTAATTATGAGCAATTATCTCTTTATTCATTCATTTTTTTGTGCATATCTATGATTAAGAACTCAATGACCCTTCAGTATTGAGCAATCATTTAGGCTTCACGCATAAAACACCATTCACTGGTTTAAATTTTATTCATTTATTTATGAAAATCTGTCATTATATATTCAGTGATCACTGGAGTTTTGAGCCTCCATCGTGCCAGACCATCACATCATAGAATACACTTACTTCCTTAACTGTTAAGCTAGGAAATTAAATGATAATTCATCACTTAATTAAAGAATTTAAAATACAGGTAATGTTATGGACGATAAGTCTCTTTTGGAATCAGATTTTGGGATTTGATGTAACATCATCTCATTACGTCATCATTTAGCTATATAACGAGATCTTTACATCAGCGATATGTTTAGGATGTTGGTGCCATTTCATCAGTGTTAATATAAAAGCCTACTATTTATTATCAAGTTAATTTATTATCAATTTAATTTATCATCAATTTAATTTTGGTCCTGGCCCTGGCCCTGGCCCTGGCCCTGGCCCTGGCTGTTCTGGACCAATGCAAATCTAAACAATGCCGAGAAACCATGGCATCAAGCTCCTCTAAAAGGCAGAGAATGAAGAGGGATTATTTTATTTTCAAATAAGAGGAAAGGTTTATGGTAGAGGCGATTAATTGTATTGTATCCATTATAGGAATGAGAAAATTGAAGCATAGATAAACGGGTTAAAATATTCATCATTGTACTTGAATGACATTATGATGCTTTCGTTTTCACGCTTATGGCACAATAGACCTGTTGTAGCTTGAGAGACGGGTAAATATATAGAACCCAAAAGAATGAGCCCAGCTTTGTTTTTGTGAGAAACTCAGTGAGGCTGTAAGGTTAGTTCATCTTTAGGTATGCTCCTTTTAGCATGTGGGAGGGGAAACTAGAATGTGACAGAATATTGGTTCATAAATGTTGCCTGGCAACCCTGCTTGCATTCTGTATTCTGTTATCATGGGCCAAGTACCAGAGAGCAGCTTCGAGAAAGTGTTATCATGGGTCATTACAGTCTCCCAAGATAACTATCTCCTAAATCTTTCAATGACAGCATTTGATTCCCCTAAGCAAGTCATAGCCAAATCTCTGGAAGTTTGCCTACAGCTTTTACTGGTCATCAAATTCTAGGTTACCTAATTATCAGAGAACATTCAATTTCTTCTGTTTATGAATTCTCTCTCTCCTAAGAATTAATTCTATGGAAACAAAGATAATAAGACTCACAGTTATTCATCAAAAGGTGAGTTTGTCATTGTTAACTTCCTTTAGGATGGTGATAATCCATTTGTTAGAGTAGACTTAGGGATTATTGGATTGCAGTCCAGTTCTTTTGAGGCAGCTGTCCAACATGAATTATGTAGGATCTTCTAAAAACCCTGCATACACAATGACATTTCAGCATTTAAACATTTCACGACTCTGCTCTCTGATTAAATAAGGGATGAACCTGGGAGTTTCCCACAATCATGTGGGAGTCAGTGAGAGTCAATTGTGTCGAGTATGGCAGACCATTTCATCATCTGATTATGTTGTTATTTGATTATTAAAATAGGACATTAGATAATCCATGATCAGTGGATTCCACGATGTGGGAAACAATTACTATGGACCATCTAAATATCAATTTTGTAGTTAAAATATTTAAATTAATCACGACAGCATCGTTCAAGAGCCTGGTTTGGAGCCACCTTGGGGAAGTAGATGATGTTACATAAACTCATTGTTTGATTATTTAACTATATAAAACAATGATTATATCATCCATGACACATGCAATCTGGTGCCGCAGATCATCTAATTACATAATTAAAGTATTTAAATTGACAGTCTGTGTTAATACCCAAGATAATGTAAATATTTGTATGGTTATGTAAACAACAACCCTCCATTCCATGAAGAGACCTGTAAAGCTCCCCTTGTGGAGATAATTTGAAATGTCTTCACATTTTATGATTCATTGACTCAGTTGATGATGATGACATCCTTCGTGACTGGAGTCTGGCCATGCTTCCCTGCCAGTAAAATGCCACATCTCCTATTTATTGTGACAAGTAGCTATTGCTGACTTATTTAATTCTTTAAATTATATAAGCGACAGACAATGCCATCACCGATTACGATTAGTGTGCAAATTTCTATCAGGGACAAGGTTAGGAAAGATTTAGACATGGGCAGAGCATTTTGTGAATGATCTATGCATCTCCCATAGTAAAATGGATGCTGGATGATTGAGTCCAGAAGATTGCTTGGGGCCATTCGAGAAGTACAAGGAATTCACCAAGGCCGGCATGGTGGTCTGTGTGTTGACTACCTCCTTGTCCTCCACATCTTCACATCGATTGTGATCTACCATGAGAAGAATTAGTGGCACTAGGAGGTCGGCACCATCTCCGAGAACTGGCAAGAGGATGACGACCCAGAACACGGAAGAACATCTCTCTCTCAGATATGCTGGTTATGCCCCAGCTGCAGCCATCTTTTTCAGCTGATAGCAACATCTTGGTTACTACTTGTAAGCCAGGAATGGCCCCATTATCTCAGAGTCTGCAGCACCACAACAGAGATTCAGGTGCTGGTGATGATGTCAGGCCAACAGAATTCATCATGCAAGACAGTAAGTTTATCTGACGATTAACTTATGGCATTTTAAAAATCCTTGATGACAGCATACATTTCCATATCTGTCAAGTCTGCCCAGGATAGGAAGATACAAAAAAAGGTCAGAGACTTACATAGTTAAAGATGTAATTATTAAATTCTTTCATTATAAAATCTGTGATCCCTGAAGTTTGGTGCCACCTTGTGTGACTCAAATGTGACAGACGATCTAACTATCTGATTATTTCATTATACAAATCTGTCTTTTCCTACTCCAGGAAGAGTGGAGTCTTGTTCCACCATGTTGGTTTTAAATTGTCTCTTGTGATTTATTTCTATTCTCCTTCCTTCCTTCCTTCCTTCCTTTCTTTCTTTAAATCAATGTTGATATCGGTTTGTTATCTCTCTAGGGGTTAATTATGAGCAATTATCTCTTTATTCATTCATTTTTTTTTGTGCATATCTATGATTAAGAACTCAATGACCCTTCAGTATTGAGCAATCATTTAGGCTTCACGCATAAAACACCATTCACTAGTTTAAATTTTATTCATTTATTTATGAAAATCTGTCATTATGTATTCAGTGATCACTGGAGTTTTGAGCCTCCATCGTGCCAGACCATCACATCATAGAATACACTTACTTCCTTAACTGTTAAGCTAGGAAATTAAATGATAATTCATCACTTAATTAAAGAATTTAAAATACAGGTAAAGTTATGGACGATAAGTCTCTTTTGGAATCAGATTTTGGGATTTGATGTAACATCATCTCATTACGTCATCATTTAGCTATATAACGAGATCTTTACATCAGCGATATGTTTAGGACGTTGGTGCCATTTCTTCAGTGTTAATATAAAAGCCTACAATTTATTATCAAGTTAATTTATTATCAATTTAATTTATCATCAATTTCATTTTGGCCCTGGCCCTGGCCCTGGCCATAGCCCTGGCCATGGCCCTGGCTGTTCAGGACCAATGCAAATCTAAACAATGCCGAGAAACCATGGCATCAAGCTCCTCTAAAAGGCAGAGAATGAAGAGGGATTATTTTATTTTCAAATAAGAGGAAAAGTTTATGGTAGAGGCGATTAATTGTATTGTATCCATTCTAGGAATGAGAAAATTGAAGCATAGATAAACGGGTTAAAATATTCATCATTGTACTTGAATGACATTATGATGCTTTCGTTTTCACGCTTATGGCACAATAGACCTGTTGTAGCTTGAGAGACGGGTAAATATATAGAACCCAAAAGAATGAGCCCAGCTTTGTTTTTGTGAGAAACTCAGTGAGGCTGTAAGGTTAGTTCATCTTTAGGTATGCTCCTTTTAGCATGTGGGAGGGAAACTAGAATGTGACAGAATATTGGTTCATAAATGTTGCCTGGCAACCCTGCTTGCATTCTGTATTCTGTTATCATGGGCCAAGTACCAGAGAGCACCTTCGAGAAAGTGTTATCATGGGTCATTACAGTCTCCCAAGATAACTATCTCCTAAATTTTTCAATGACAGCATTTGATTCCCCTAAGCAAGTCATAGCCAAATCTCTGGAAGTTTGCCTACAGCTTTTACTGGTCATCAAATTCTAGGTTACCTAATTATCAGAGAACATTCAATTTCTTCTGTTTATGAATTCTCTCTCACCTAAGAATTAATTCTATGGAAACAAAGATAATAAGACTCACAGTTATTCATCAAAAGGTGAGTTTGTCATTGATAACTTCCTTCAGGATGGTGATAATCCGTTTGTTAGAGTAGACTTAGGGATTATTGGATTGCAGTCCAATTCTTTTGAGGCAGCTGTCCAACATGAATTAATTAGGATCTTTTAAAAACCCTGCATACACAATGACATTTCAGCATTTAAACATTTCACGACTCTGCTCTCTGATTAAAAAAGGGATGAACCTGGGAGTTTCCCACAATCATGTGGGAGTCAGTGAGAGTCAATTGTGTCGAGTATGGCAGACCATTTCATCATCTGATTATGTTGTTATTTGATTATTAAAATAGGACATTAGATAATCCATGATCAGTGGATTCCACGATGTGGGAAACAATTACTATGGACCATCTAAATATCAATTTTGTAGTTAAAATATTTAAATTAATCACGACAGCATCGTTCAAGAGCCTGGTTTGGAGCCACCTTGGGGAAGTAGATGATGTTACATAAACTCATTGTTTGATTATTTAACTATATAAAACAATGATTATATCATCCATGACACATGCAATCTGGTGCCGCAGATCATCTAATTACATAATTAAAGTATTTAAATTGACAGTCTGTGTTAATACCCAAGATAATGTAAATATTTGTATGGTTATGTAAACAACAACCCTCCATTCCATGAAGAGACCTGTAAAGCTCCCGTTGTAGAGAAAATTTGCAATGTCTTCACATTTTATGATTCATTGACTCAGTTGATGATGATGACATCCTTCATGATTGGAGTCTGGCCATGCTTCCCTGCCAGTAAAATGCCACATCTCCTATTTATTGTGACAATTAGCTATTGCTGACTTATTTAATTCTTTAAATTATATAAGCGACAGACAATGCCATCACCGATTACGATTAGTGTGCAAATTTCTATCAGGGACAAGGTTAGGAAAGATTTAGACATGGGAAGAGCATTTTGTGAATGATCTATGCATCTCCCATAGTAAAAAGGATGCTGGATGATTGAGTCCAGAAGATTGCTTGGGGCCATTCGAGAAGTACAAGGAATTCACCAAGGCCGGCATGGTGGTCTGTGTGTTGACTACCTGCTGTTCCTCCACATATTCACATCGGTTGTGATCTACCATGAGAAGAGGTTGTGGCACTAGGAGTTTGGCACCATCACCGAGACATGGCAAAAGGATGACAATCCAGAACAACGAAGAACATCTCTCTCTCAGATATGCAGCTTATTCCCCTGCTGCAACCATCTCTTCAGCTGATAGCAACATCTTGGTTACTACAACTTAGCAAGGAATGGCCCATTTTGTTAGATCCTGCAGCACCACAACAGAGATTCAGGTGCTGGTGATGATGTCAGGCCAACAGAATTCGTCATGCAAGACAGTATGATTATCTGACGATTAACTTATGGCATTTTAAAAATCCTTGATGACAGCATACATTTCCATAACTTCCTTGTCTGCCAGGGATTTGAAGATACAAAAAATGGTCAACAACCTACATATTTAAAGATGTAATTATTAAATTCATTCATTATATAATCTGTGATCCCTGAAATTTGGTGCCAAGTTGTGTGACTCAAGTGTGACAGAAGATCTAACTATCTGATTATTTCATTATACAAATCTGTTTTTTTCTACTCCAGGAAGAATGGAGTCTGGATCCACCTTGTTGGTTTTAAATCGTCTCTTGTTACTTCTTTCTATCTTTCTTTCTTTCTTCCTTTCTTTCATTCTTTTTTTCTTTAAATCAAAGTTGATATCGGTTTGTTATCTCTCTAGGGGTTAATTATGAGAAATTATCTCTTTATTCATTCATTTTTTGTTCATATCTATGATTAAGAACTCAATGAAATTTCAGTATTGAGCAATCATTTAGGCTTCATGCATAAAACACCACTCATTGGTTTAAAGTTTATTCATTTATTTATGAAAATCTGTCATTATATATTCAGTGATCACTGTAGTTTTGAGCCTCCATCGTGCCAGACCATCACATCATAGAATACACTTACTTCCTAAACTGTTAAGCTAGGAAATTAAATGATAATTCATCACTTAATTAAAGAATTTAAAATACAGGTAATGTTATGGACGATAAGTCTCTTTTGGAATCAGATTTTGGGAGTTGATGTACCATCATCTCATTCCTTCATCATTTAGCTATATAAAGAGATCTTTACATCAGGGATATGTTTAGGACTTCGGTACCATTTCATCAGTGTTAATATAAAATGCCTACTAGCTTAAAATCAATTTAATTTATTATCAATTCAATTTATTATCAATTTAAGTTGGACGTGTTCCTGGCCATGGTCCTGGCCCTGGCCATGGCCCTGGCCCTGGCCCTGGCACTGGCACTGGCTCTGGCCCTGGCCCTGGCCCGGGCCCTGGCCTTGGCCATTCTGTACCAATGCAAATCTAAATAATGTTGAGAAAACCATTGGATCAAGCTCCTCTAAAGAGCAGATAATAAAGAGGGATTATTTTATTTTCAAAAAAGAGAAAAGGTTTATTTTTGAGGCGATTAATTGTATTGTATCCATTTTACGAATTAGAAAATTGAAGCATTGAAAAAAGTTTTAAAATACTCATCATTGTACTTGAATGGCATTATGATGCTTTCTTTTTCATACTTATGTCACTATAGGCATTTTGTAGCTTGAGAGATGCGTAAATATGTAGAACCCAAAGGAAAGAGCCCAGCTTTGTTTTTGTGAGTAACTCAGTGAGGCTGTAAGTTTAGTTCTTCTTTAGGTATGCTCCTTTTAGCATGTGGGAGGGGCACTAGAATGTGAAAGAATGTTGGTTCATAAATGTCGCCTGTCAACCCTGCTTGCATACTGTATCCTATTATCATGGACCAAGTACCAGAGAGCAGTTTCAAGAAAGTATCATGGGACATTACAGTCTCCCAAGAAAACTATCTCCTAAGTCCCTTTTGGAGTCAGATTTTGGGAGGTGACGTTGTAACATCATCTCATTACTTCATCATTTACTTATGAAAATAGATCTTTACATCAGCGATAGGTTTAGGACTTTGGTGCCATCTCGTCAGTGTTAATATAAAAGGCCCACTAATTAATTTTCAATTTAATTTTTTAAAAACATCATTATTCCAGTAAGAGATCAGTCTGACTACTCCATGTGGGATTTAAGTATGCAACACCATATCATTATGCAATCATTTTTCATTATAAATCAATTATTTAAATATATGGTGATGTTGTTCTTCTTGACTGGGTTAGGGCCAATCCTCCATGGGAGCTAATCACGTGGCATGATTTAATTATCTAAGTAGTACTTCCTTGACAATCACTGGAGTTTGGTAACATCTTCTGAAAGATAAGGGTGGAGGACTATCCAATTATTAACTTATTTAATTGCATGAGTAATGATGGTGTCATCCGTCATTTGGCTGCTGTGGGATTGACACAGCAGGAGATCAGTACCAGAAGCAGTGCCCATAGAATGGGGGACACTGCCTTATACAGTGATTACTGATTACGTAATAGTAGATTTTTAACAATCGAATGATTACACGATTTTAAAAAACTATACTGTTTTGCATCTTCAGTTTCTGAGAGGTTGCAACAGAACTGACCCATGAAGGACACAGTGACCACCGATTTTAAAAACGGAATAACTGTATAATCTCCTGATCAGGGAATCTCATCTCATGAAATCTGTCGGGCTGATAAGTTGACACACCACCTACAATAAATAATTCTAAATAACAATATTAGAATGTGGGGTACAGGACTTAATAGAGAACAGTCAATTGAGGAATCCAAAATGACTGAAAGAACAGTCAGACACTGCTCAAATTCCTTAATCATCAGCCTAATGCAAATTTAAACAACCCTGAGAAACAATGGGATCAAGCTCCTCTAAAGGTAAGAGAATGAATAGGAGTTTATTTGATTTTCAATAAAGAGAAAGGGATTATGGTAGAGGCGATTAATTGTATTGTTTCCATTTGAGAAATTAGAAAACTGAAGCATAGAAAACAGGTTTAAAATACTCATCATTGTACTTGAATGACACAATGATGCTTTGGGTTTCTTGCTTATGTCACTATAGGCATGTTGTAGCTTGAGAGACTGGTAAATCGGGAGAAATCAAAAGAAAGAGCCCTGCTTTTTTTTTTTTTTTTTTTTTTTTTTTTTTTTTTTTGAAAAACTCAGTGAGGCTGAAAGTTTAGTTGATCAGTGGGTATACTCCTTTTAGCAGGTGGGTGTGTCACTAGAATGTGACAGAATGTTGGTTCGTAAATGATGCCTGGCAAACCTGCTTGCATTCTGTAACCTGGTATCATGGGCCAAGGACCAGAGAGCAGCTTCGAGAAAGTGTTAACATGGGACATTACAGTCTCCCAAGATAACTATCTCCTAAAACTTTTAATGACAGCATTTGATTTGCCTAAATAAGTCATAGCCACACATCTGAACGTGTGCCTACAGCTTTTACTGGTTACCAAATTCAAGATTACCTAATCATCAGAGAACATAGTCTGTGGAGTAACAGTTCAATGTCTTCTGTTTATGAATACTCTCTCTCCTAAGAAGAAACAGTATGGAAGAAAAGATAATAAGACTCACAATTATTCATCAAAAGGTGAGTTTGCCATTGTTGACCCTCTTAAGGAAGGTGATAATCCATTTGTTAGAGTAGACTTAGTGATTATTGGATTTCAGTCCATCTCTTTTGAGTCAGCTGTCCAACATTAAATATGTGATATCTTCTAAACACCCTGCATAAACAATGACAGTTCGGCATTTGAACATGTTACTATTCTGCTCTGCAATTAAATAAGGTATGAACCTGGGAGTTTCCCACAACCATGTGGGAGTCAACTGAGAGTCAATTGTGTGGAGTTTGGCATACCACTTCATCCTCTGATTATGTTGTTATTTGATTATTAAAATAGGACATTAGATAATCCATGATCAGTGGATTGTGGTTACACGATTTGGGAGGCAATTGTTATAGACCATCTTAATAACATTTATGTAGTTAAAATATTTAAATTATTCACGACAGCATCGTTCAAGAGCCTCGTTTGGAGCCACCTTAGGGAAGTGGTTGATGTTACAGGAACTCATTATTTTATTATTTAACTATATAAAACAATGATAATATCATCCATAACACCTGGAATCTGGTGCCACAGATCATCTAATTACATGATTAATGTATTAAAATTGACAATCTGTGTTAATCCCAAGATAATGTAAATATTTGTATAGTTATGTAAACAACAATCCTCCATTACATGAAGAGACCTCTATCGCTCCCTCTTGTGGAGTTAATGTGCAATATCATCACATTTTATGATTCATTGACTAAATTGATGATGATGATATCCTTCATGGCTGGAGTCTGGCCATGATTCCCTGCCAGTAAAATGCTACATCCCCTGTTTATTTTGACAGTTAGCTATTGCTGACTTATTTAATTCTTTAAATTATATAAACGACAGACACTGCCATCACCGATTACGGTTAGGGTTTAAATATCTGACAGGGACAAGGTTAGGAAAGTTGTGGATATGGGCAGAGCATTTTCTGAATGATCTATGCATCTCCCTTAGTATGAGGGATGGTGGATGATTGAGTTCAGGAGGTTGCACGGTACCTTCAGAGAAGTACAAGGACTTCACCAAGGCTGGCATGGTGGTCTGGGTGTTGACTACCTGGTCTTCCTCCACATCGGTTGTGATCTACCATAAGAAGAAGGAGTGGCGCTTGGAGGTCGGCACCATCACTGAGACCTGGCAAAAGGATGACGACTCAGAACACAGAAGAACATCTCTCTCTCAGCTATGTTGTTGATGCCCCTGTTGCAGCCATCTTTTCAGCTATTATCAACATTGTGGCTACTACTGCTACGCCAGGATTGGGCCCATTATCTCAAGTCCTGCCACACCACAACAGAGATACAGGCGCTTGTGATGATGTCAGGCCAACAGAATTCATCAGGCAAGACAGTATGATTATCTGAGGATTAACTCATGGCATTTTAAAATTGCGTGATGACAGCATACACTTTCATATCTGGCAAGTCTGCCCAGCAATTGGTGATAAAAAAGAGATCAACAGCTTACATATTTAAAGATGTAATTATTAAATTCTTTCATTATATAATCTGTGATCCCTGAAGTTTGATGCCACCTTGTCTGACTCAAGTGTGACACACGATCTAACTATCTGATTATTTAATAATTCAAATCTGTCTTTTTCTACTCCAGGAAGAGTGGAGTCTGGATCCACCTTGTTGGTGTTAAATTGAGTCTTGTGAATTCTTTCTTTACTTCTTTCTTTCTTCCTTTCTTTCTTTCTTTCATTCTTTCTTTCTTAATTTAAGTCAATTTTGGTATCATTTCATTATAACTCTAGGGGTGAATAGTGAGAAATTATCTCTTTATTCATTCATATTTTGTTCAAATCTATGATTTAGAACTCAATGTCTCTTCAGTATTGAGCAATCATTTAGGCTTCATGCATAAAACACCATCCACTTGTTTAATGTGTATTCATTTAATTATGAAAATCTGTCATTCTGGATTTAGTGATCACTGGAGTTTTAAGCCTCCTTAGGGGAGACCATTTTACCAGACCATCACATCATCTAATACTACACTTTCTTCGTTAACAGTTAAACTAGGAAATTAAGAAATAATTCATCATTTAGTTTACATATTTAAAATCCAGGTAATGTTATGGACCATAAGTCCCTTTTGGAGTCAGATTTTGGGAGGTGACAATGTAACTTCATCTCATTACTTCATCATTTATCTATGAAAATAGATCTTTACATCAGCGATAGGTTTAGGATTTTGGTGCCATCTTGTCAGTGTTAATATAAGAGGACCACTAATTAATTATCACTTTAATTTTTTAAATTCCTCATTATTCCAGGAAGAGATCAGTCTGACTACTCCATGTGGGACTTATGTATGCACCACCATGTCATTAAACAATCATTTTTCATTATATATTAATTATTTAAATAGATGAAGATGTTGTTCTTCTACTGGATTAGGGCCATTCCTCCATGGGAGTTAATCACGTGGCATGATTTAATTATCTAAGTAGTACTTCCTTGACAATCACTGGAGTTTGGTTCCATCTTCTGAAAGATAAGTATGGGTAACTATCCAATTATTAACTTATTACTTGTGTAAGTAATGATGGTGTCATCCATCATTTGGTAGCTGTGGGATTGACACAGCAGGAGATCGGTACCAGAAGCCGTGCCCATAGAATGGGGGACAAGGCCTTTTACAGTGATTACTGATTACGTAATAGTATATTTTTAACAATCGAATGATTACATGATTTTAAAATACTATACTGTTTCGCATCATCAGATTCTGAGAGGTTGCATCAGAACTTACTCATGAAGGACACAGTGACCACCTATTTTAAAAATGGAATAACTAAATGATCTCCTGATCAGGGGATCTCATCTAATGAACACTGTCAGGCTGATAAGTTGACACACTACCAACAATAAATAACTCTAAATAACCATATTGGAAAGCAGGGTACAGGACTTAATAGAGAACAGTCAATTGAGGAATCCAAAATGACTGAAAGAACAGTAAGACACTGTTCAAATTCCTTAATCATCAGCCTAATGCAAATCTAAACAACCCTGAGAAACTATGGGATCAAGCTCCTCTAAAGGTAAGAGAATGAAGAACAGTTTCTTTTTTATACAATAAAGAGAAAAGGATTATTGTAGAGGTGATTAATTGTATTGTTTTCATTCTAGAAATTAGAAAATTGAAGCATGAAAAACAAGTTTAAAATACTCATCAATGTACTTAAAAGGCACAATGATGCTTTCTTTTTCAAGCTATGTCACTATAGGCATGATGTAGCTTGAGAGACTGGTAAATCTGAAGAACTCAAAAGAAAAAGCCCTCATTGACTCCAACATGATTGTGGGAAACTTCCAGGGTCATCCATTATTTAATTGGAGAGCAGAGTCGTGAAATGTTTAAATGCTGAAATGTCATTGTGTGTGCAGGGTTTTTAGAAGATCCATATATTTCATGTTGGATTGCTGCTTCAAAAGAGATACACTGCAATCCAATAATCCCTAATTCTACTCTAACAAATGGATTATCACCATCCTGAATGAAGTTAACAATGAAAAACTCACCTTTTCATGAATAATTGTAGTCTTATTATCTTTGTTTCCATAGTATTGATTCTTAAGAGAGAGAATACATAAACAGAAGAAATTGAATATTCTCTGATAATTAGGTAATCTAGAAATTGGTGACCAGTAAACGCTGTAGGCAAACTTCCAGACATTAGGCTATGACTTTGTAGGGGGATAAAATGCTGTCATTGAAAGTTTTAGGAGATAGTTATCTTGGGAGACTGTAATGTCCCATGATAACACTTTCTCGAAGCTGCTCTCTGGTACATGGCACATGATAACAGAATACAGAATGCAAGCAGGGTTGCCAGGCAATATTTATGAACTAACATTCTGTCACATTCTAGGGCCCCTCCCACATGCTAAAAGCAGCATACCTAAAGATGAACAAACCTTACAGCCTCACCAAGTTTCTCACAAAAACAAAGCAGGACTCTTTCCTTTGACTTATACATATTTACCAGTCTCTCAATCTACAACATGCCTATAGTGATATAAGCATGAAAACGAAAGCATCATAATGCTATTCAAGTACAATGATGAGTATTTTAAACCTTATTTATATACTTCAATTTTCTAATTCCTATAATGGATACAATACAATTAATCGCCTCTTCCATAAAACTTTTCTCTTTTTTGAAAATAAAATAATCTCTCTTCATTCTCCGCCCATTAGAGGAGCTTCATCCCATGGTTTCATGGCATTGTTAAGATATACATTGGTATAGAAGAGTCAGAGCCAGGGTAAGGGTCAGGGGCCCAGGGCCAGGGGCCCAGGGCCAGGGCCAGGGCCAGGGCCAGGGCCAGGGGCCCAGGGCCAAGGCCAGGGCCAGGGGCCCAGTGCCTGGGCCAGGGCCAGGGTCAGGGCCAGGGCCAGGGGGCCAGGGCCAGTGCCAGGGGCCCAGGGTCAGGGCCAGGGGACCAGGGCCAGGGGCCCAGTGACAGGGCCAAGGCCAGGGGCCCAGGGCAAGGGCCAGGGCCAGGGGCCCAGGGCCTGGGCCAGGGCCAGGGGACCAGGGCCAGGAGCCCAGTGCCAGGGCCAAGGCCAGGGGCCCGGGGCCAGGGACAGGGCCAGGGACAGGGCACCAGGGACAGGGACAGGGACAGGGACAGGGGCCCAGGGACAGGGACCAGGACAGGGGCCCATGGAAAAGGCCTGGGCCAGGGGCCAGGGCCAGGGCCAGGGGGCCATGGCCAGGGCTAGTGCCAGGGCCAGGACCAGAACCAGGGCCAGGGCCAGGGCCAGGGCCAGGTCCAGGTCCGAAATTAAATTGATAATAAATTAGTAGGCATTTTATGTTAACACTGACGAAATGGCCCCAAAGTCCTAAACATATCGCTGATGTAGAGATCTCTTTAAATAGCTATATGATCAAGTAATGACATGATGTTACATCAACTCCCAAATTCTGACTCCAAAAGGTACTTATGGTCCATAATATTATCTGTATTTTAAATTCATTATTTAAGTGATAAATCATCATTTAATTTCCTAGATTAACAGTTAAGGAAGTAAATGTAGTATTCGATAATGTGATAGTCTGGCATGATGGACTCCCCTTAGGAGGCTCAAAACTCCAGTGATCACTGAATACATAATGACAGATTTTCATAATTAAATGAATAAATTTTAAACCAGTGAATGGTGTTTTATGCATGAAGCCTAAAAGATTGTTCAATACTGAACGGTCATTGAGTTCTTAATCATAGATATGAGAAAAAAAATGAATGAATAAAGAGATAATTTCTCATAATTAACCCCTAGACAGATAACAAATGGATATCAACATTGATTTAAAGATAAAAAGAAAGAAAGTAAGGAAGGAAGAAAGAAAGGAAGGAAGAAATCACAAGAGACAATGTAAAACCAACAAGGTGGATCCAGACTCCACTCGTGCTGGAGTAGAAAAAGACAGATTTGTATAATTAAATAATCAGATAGTTAGATCGTCTGTCACACTTGAGTCACACAAGATGGCACCAAACTTCAGGGATCACAGATTATATAATGAATGAATTTAATAATTACATCTTTAAATATATAGGTCGTTGACAATTTTTTGTATCTTCAAATCCCTGGCAGACAAGGCAGTTATGGAAATGTATGCTGTCATCAATGATTTTTAAAATGCCATAAGTTAATCGTCAGATAATCATACTGTCTTGCATGATGAATTCTGTTGGCCTGACATCATCACCAGCACCTGAATCTCTGTTGTGGTGCTGCAGACTCTGAGATAATGGGGCCATTCCTGGCTTACAAGTAGTAACCAAGATGTTGCTATCAGCTGAAAAAGATGGCTGCAGCTGGGGCATAACCAGCATATCTGAGAGAGAGATGTTCTTCCGTGTTCTGGGTCGTCATCCTCTTGCCAGGTCTCGGAGATGGTGCCGACCTCCTAGTGCCACTAATTCTTCTCATGGTAGATCACAATCGATGTGAAGATGTGGAGGACAAGGAGGTAGTCAACACACAGACCACCATGCCGGCCTTGGTGAATTCCTTGTACTTCTCGAATGGCCCCAAGCAATCTTCTGGACTCAATCATCCAGCATCCATTTTACTATGGGAGATGCATAGATCATTCACAAAATGCTCTGCCCATGTCTAAATCTTTCCTAACCTTGTCCCTGATAGAAATTTGCACACTAATCGTAATCGGTGATGGCATTGTCTGTCGCTTATATAATTTAAAGAATTAAATAAGTCAGTAATAGCTAACTGTCACAATAAATAGGGGATGTAGCATTTTACTGGCAGGGAAGCAAGGCCAGACTCCAGTCATGAACGATGTCATCATCCGCAATTAAATCAATGTATCATAAAATGTGATGATATTGCACATTACCTCCACGAGAGATAGCTTTACAGGTCTCTTCATGGAATGGAGCATATTTGGTTTACATAACTTTTTAAATATTTACATTATCTTTGGTATTACCATAGACTGTCAATTTAAATACTTTAATTATGTAATTAGATGATCTGTGGCACCAGATTCCAGGTGTCATGGATGATATAATCATTGTTTTATATAGTTGAATTACCAAACAATGAGTTCATGTAACATCATCCACTTCCATAAGGTGGCTCCAAACCAGGCTCTTGAACGATGCTGTCGTGATTAATTTAAATATTTTAACTACAAAACTGATATTTAGATGGTCCATAGTAATTGTTTCCCAAATCGTGGAATCCACTGATCATTCATTATCTTATGTCCTATTTTATTAATTAAATAACAATATAATCAGATGATGAAATGGTCTGCCATACTCGACACAATTGACTCTCACTGACTCCTACAAGATTGTGGGAAACTCCCAGGTTCATCCCTGATTTAATTGGAGAGCAGAGTCGTGAAATGTTTAAATGCTGAAATGTCATTGTGTATGCAGGGTTTTTAGAAGTTCCTACATATTTCATGTTGGACGGCTGCCTCAAAAGAGATGGACTGCATTCCAATAATCCCTAAGTCTACTCTAACAAATGGATTATCACCATCCTGAAGTAAGTTAACAATGACAAACTCACCTTTTGATGAGTAATTGTGAGTCTTATTATCTTAGTTTCCATAGTATTAATTCTGAGGAGAGAGAGAATTCATAAACAGAAGAAATTGAATGTTTTCTGATAATTAGGTAATCTAGAATTTGGTGACCAGTAAAAGCTGTAGCCAAACTTCCAGAGGTGTGTCTATGACTTGGTTAGTGGAATCAAACGCTGTCATTGAACGTTTTAGGAGATAGTTACCTTGGAAGATTGTAATGTCCCATGATAACACTTTCTCGAAGCTGCTCTCTGGTCCTTGGCCCATGATTCCAGGATACAGAATGCAAGCAGGGTTGCCAGGCAACATTTATGATCCAACATTCTGTCACATTCTAGTGCCCCTCCCACATGCTAAAAGGAGCATACCTAAAGAAGAACTAACCTTACAGCCTCACTGAGTTTCACACAAAATCAAAGCAGGGCTCTTTATTTGAGTTCTACATATTTACCCATCTCTCAAGCAACAACATGCCTATAGTGACATAAGCATGAAAACGAAAGCATCATAATGTCATTCAAGTACAAGGATGAGTATTTTAAACCTGTTTTCTATGCTTCAATTTTCTAATTCCTAGAATGGATACAATCAAATTAATCGCCACTACCATAAACCTTTTCTCTTTTTTGAAAGTAAAATAATCCCTCTTCATTCTTTGCCCTTTAGAGGAGCTTGATCCCATCGTTTCTTGGCATTGTTTAGATTTGCATTGGTCCAGAACAGCCAGGGCCAGGGCCAGGGCCAGGCCCAGGCCCATTGCCAAAATTAAATTGATAATAAATTAAATTGATAATAAATTAGTAGGCATTTTATATTAACACTGACGAAATGGCACCAAATTCCTAAACATATCGCTGATGTAAAGAACTCTTTATATAGATAAATGATGAAGTAATGAGATGAAGTTACATCAACTCCCAAAATCTGACTCCAAAAGGGACTTGTGGCCCATATCATTACCTGTATTTTAAATTCATTAATTAAGTGATGAATTATCATTTAATTTCCTAGTTTAAGAGTTAAGGAAGTAAGTGTAGTATTAGATGATGTGATGGTCTGGCACGATGGACTCCCAAGGGAGGTTCAAATCTCCAGTGATCACTGAAAACATAATGACAGATTTTCATAATTAAATGAATAAACTTTAAACCACTGAATGGTGTTTTATGCATGAAGCCTAAAAGATTGCTCAATACTGAAGGATCATTGTATTCTTAATCATAGATATGAAAAAAAATGAATAAATGAAGAGATAGTTTCTCAAAATTAACCCCTAGAGAGATAAGAAAATGATATCAACATTGATTTAAATAATGAAAGGAAGAAAGAAAGAACGAAAGAAAGAAAGAAATAATTCACAAGATACAATTTAACACCAACAAGGTGGATCCAGACTCCACTCTTCCTGGAGTAGAAAAAGACAGATTTGTATAATGAAATAATCAGATAGTTAGATCGTCTGTCACACTTGAGTCACACAAGGTGGCACCAAACTTCAGGGATCACAGATTATATAATGAAAGAATTTAATAATTATATATGTAAGTCTTTGAATTTTATTTGTATCTTCAAATCCTGGGCAGACTTGACAGATATGGAAATGTATGCTGTCATCAAGGATTTTTAAAATGCCATAAGTTAATCGTCAGATAATCATACTGTCTTGCATGATGAATTCTGTTGGCCGTACTTCATCACCAACAGCTGAATCTCTGTTTTGGTGCTGCAGTATCTGAGATAGTGGGCCCATTCCTGGCTTAGAAGTAGTAACCAAGATGTTGCTATCAGCTGAAAAGAAGTCTGCAGCAGTGGCTTAACCAGCATATCTGAGAGAGAGATGTTCTTCCGTGTTCTGGGTCGTAATCCTTTTGACAGGTCTCAGAGATGGTGCCGACCTCCTAGTACCACTACTTCTTCTCATGGTAGATCACACCCGAAGTGAAGATCTGGAGGAACAGCAGGTAGTCCACACACAGGCCACCATGCCAGCCTTGGTGAAGTTCTTGTATTTCTTGAATAGCGCCTAGCAATCTTCTGGACTCAATCATCCAGCATCCTTTTTACTCTGGGAGACGCATAGATCATTCAGAAAATGCTCTGCCCATGTCTACATCTTTCCTAACCTTGTCCCTGACAGATATTTGCACACTAATCGTAATTGGTGACAGCATTGTCTATCGTGTACATAATTTAAAGAATTAAATAAGTCAGTAATAGATAACTGTCACAATAAATAGGTGATGTAGCATTTTACTGGCAGGGAAGCATGGCCAGACTCTAATCATAAAGGATGACATCATCCTCAATTGAGTCAATGTATCATAAAATGTGATGATATTGCACATTACCTCCACAAGAGGAAGCTTTACACGTCTCTTCATGGAATGGAGGATTTTTGGTTTATATAACTTCATAAATAATTACATTATCCTGGGTATTAACACAGACTGTCAATTTAAATACTTTAATTATGTATATAGAAGTTCTGTGGCACCACATTCCAGGTGTCACGGATGATATAATCATTGTTTTATAAATACATAATCAAACAATGAGTTCATGTAACATCATCCACTTCCCTAAGGGGTTCCAAACCAGGCTCTTGATCGATACTGTCGTGATTAATTTAAATATTTTAACTACAAAATTGATATTTAGATGGTCCATAATAATTGCTTCCCACATCATGGAATCCACTGATCATGGATTATCTAATGTCCTATTTTAATAATCAAATAGCAACACAATTGACTCTCACTGAATCCTACATGATTGTGGGAAAAGCCCAGGATCATCCCTTATTTAATCAGAGAGCAGAGTCGTGAAATGTTTAAATGCTGAAATGTCTTTTTGTATGCAGGGTTTTTAGAAGATACTGCATAATTCATGTTGGACGGCTGCCTCCATGGAGGTGGACTGCAATCCAATAATCCCTAAGTCTACTTTAACAAATGGATTATCACTATCATGAAGGAAATTAACAATGACAAATTCACCTTTTGATGAATAATTGTGAGTCTTATTATCTTTGTTTCCATAGTATTAATTCTGAGAAGAGAGAGAATTCATAAACAGAAGAAATTGAATGTTCTCTGATAATTAGGTAATCTAGAATTTGGTGACCATTAAAAGCTGTAGGCTAACTTCCAGAGATTTGGCTATGACTTGCTTAGGGAAACCAAATGTCATTGAAAGTTTAAGGAGATAGTTATCTTGGGAGACTGTAATGTCCCATGATAACACTTTCTCGAAGCTGATCTCTGGTACTTGGCCCATGATAACAGAATACAGAATGCATGCAGGGTTGCCAGGCAACATTTAAGAACCAACATTCTGTCACATTCTATTGCCCCTGCCACATACTAAAAGGAGCATACCTAAAGATGAACTAAACTTACAGCCTCACTAATTTTCTAACAAAAACAAAGCAGGGCTCGTTCATTTGGGTTCTACATATATACCTGTCTCTCAAACTTCAACATACCTATACTGACATAAGCATGAAAACGAAAGCATCATAATGCCATTTAAGAACAGTAGAGAGTATTTTAAAATTTTTTTTCTACGCTTCAATTTTCTAATTCCTAGAATGGATACAATACATTTAATCACCTCTACCATAATCCTTTTCTCATTTTTGATAATAAAATAATACCTCTTCATCTTCTGCTCATTAGAGGAGCTAGATCACATGTTTTCTCGGCATTGTTTATATTTGAATTGGTCCAGAACAGCCAGGGCCAGGGCCAGGGCCAGGGCCAGGTCTAAAATTAAATTGATAATAAATTAGTAGGCAATTTATATTACCACTGTCGAAATGGCACCAAAGACCTAAAAATATCACTGATGAAAATATGTCTTTATATATGTAAATGATGAAGTAATGAGATGATGTTACATCAACTTCCAAAATCTGACTCCAAATGGGACTTATGGTCCATAAAATTACCTGTATTTTAAATTCATTAATTAAGTGATGAATTATCATTTAATATCCTAGTTTAACATTCAAGGACGTAAGTGTAGTATTCGATGATGTGAGTGTCTGGCACGATAGACTTCCCTAAGGAGGCTCACAGCTCCAGTGATCACTGAATACATAATGACAGATTTTCATAATTAAATGAATAAACTTTAAACCAGTGAATGGTGGTTTATGAGTGAAGCCTAAATGATTGCTCAATACTGAAGGGTCATTGTATTCTTAATCATAGTTATAAAAAAAATGAATGAATAAAGAGATAGTTTCTCATAATTCACCCCTAGAGAGATAACAAAATGATATCAACATTGATTTAAATAATGAAAGGAAGAAAGAAAGAAAGAATTCACAAGATACAATTTAACACCAACAAGGTGGATCTAGACTCCATTCTTCCTGAAGGAGAAAAACCAGATTTGTATAATGAAATAATCAGAAAGTTAGATCGTCTGTCATACTTGAGTCACACAAGGTAGCACCAAACTTCAGGTATCATAGATTATATAATGAAAGAATTTAATAATTACATCTTTAAATATGTAAGTCGTTGAACTTTTTTTGTATCTTCAATTCCTGGGAAGACTTTACAGATATGGAAATGTATGCTGTCATCAAGGATTTTTAAAATGCCATAAGTTAATCGTCAGATAATCATACTGTCTTGCATGATGAATTCTGTTGTCCGTACTTCATCACCAGCAGCTGAATCTCTGTTGTGGTGCTGCAGGTTCTGAGATAATGGGCCCATTCCTGGCTTAGAAGTAGTAACCAAGGTGTTGCTATCAGCTGAAAAGAAGGCTGCAGCAGGGGCATAACCAGCATATCTGAGGGAGAGATGTTCTTCCGTGTTCTGGGTCGTCATCCTTTTGACAGGTCTCAGAGATGGTGGCGACTTCCTAGTGCCACTACTTCTTCTCATGGTAGATCACACCCAAAGTGAAGATCTGGAGGAACAATAGGTAATCCACACACAGACCACCATGACGGCCTTGGTGTAGTCCTTGTACTTCTCGAATGGCCCCGAGCAATCTTCTGGACTCAATCATCCAGCATACTTTTTACTCTGGGAGATGCATAGATCATTCAGAAAATGCTCTGCCCATGTCTACATCTTTCCTAAACTTGTCCCAAACAGATATTTGCACACTAATTATAATCGGTGATGGCATTGTCTATTGCTTACATAATTTAAAGAATTAAATAAGTCAGTAATAACTAACTGTCACAATAAATAAGTGATGTAGCATTTCACTGGCAGGGAAGCATGGCCAGACTCCAGTCATGAAGGATGTCATCATCCTCAATTAGTCAATGTATCATAACATGTGATGATATTGCACTTCATCTCCACAAGAGGAAGCTTTACAGGACTCTTCAGGGAATGGAGAATGTTTGGTTTATATAACTTTATAAATATTTACATTATCTTGGGTATTAACACAGACTGTCAATTTAAAATCATTAATTATATAATTAGATGATCTGTGGCACCATATTCCAGGTGTCATGGATGATATAATCATTGTTTTGTATAAATACATAATCAAACAGTGAGGTCAAGTAACATCATCCACTTCCCGAAGGGGCTCCAAACCAGGTTCTTGAACGATGCTGTCGTGATTAATTCAAATATTTTAACTACAAAATTGATATTTAGGTGGTCCATAATAATTGCTTCCCACATCATGGAATCCACTGATCATGGATTATCTAATGTCATATTTTAATAATCTAATAACAACATAATCAGATGAAAAAATGATATGCCATACAGGACATCATTGACTCTCACCGACTCCTACATGATTGTGGGAAACGCCCAGGATCATCCCTTATTAATCGGAGAGCAGAGTCGTGAAATATTTAAATTCTGAAATGTCTTTTTGTATGCAGGGTTTTTAGAACATCCTGCATATTTCATGTTGGACGGCTGCCTCAAAAGAGGTGGACTGCAATCCAATAATCCCTAAGTCTACTTTAACAAATGGATTATCACTATCATGAAGGAAATTAACAATGACAAATTCACCTTTTGATGAATTTTTGTGAGTCTTATTATCTTTGTTTCCATAATATTAGTTCTTAGGAGAGAGAGAATTCATAAACAGAAGAAATTGAATGTTCTCTGATAATTAGGTAATCTAGAATTTGGTGACCATTAAAAGCTGTAGGCAAACTTCCAGAGATTTGGCTATGACTTGCTTAGGGAAAACAAATACTGTCATTGAAAGTTTAAGGAGATAGTTATCTTGGGAGACTGTAATGTCCCATGATAACACTTTCTCGAAGCTGATCTCTGGTACTTGGCCCATGATAACAGAGTACAGAATGCATGCAGGGTTGCCAGGCAACATTTAAGAACCAAGATTCTGTCACATTCTAGTGCCCCTCCCACATGCTAAAAGGAGCATACCTAAAGATGAACAAAACTTACAGCCTCACTGATTTTCTCACAAAAACAAAGCAGGGCTCTTTCTTTTGGGTTCTATATATTTACCTGTTTCTCAAGCTTCAACATGCCTATAGTGACATAAGCATGAAAACAAAAGCATCATAATACCATTCAAGTACAATAATTAGTATTTTAACCTTTTTTTTTCTATGCTTTAATTTTCTAATTCCTAGAATGGATACGATACAAATAATCAACTCTACCATAAACCTTTTCTCATTTTAGAAAATAAAATAATACCTCTTCATCTTCTGCTCTTTAGAGGAGCTAGATCACATGTTTCCTCGGCATTGTTTATATTTGAATTGCTCCAGAACAGCCAGGGCCAGGGCCAGGACCAGGGCCAGGGCCAGGGCCAGGGCCAGGGCCAGGGCGCGGCCAGGGCCAGGGCCAGGGCCAGGTCTAAAATTAAATTGATAATAAATTAGTAGGCAATTTATATTAACACTGACGAAATGGCACCAAAGACCTAAAAATATCACTGATGTAAATTTCTCTTTATATATCTAAATGATGAAGTAATGAGATGATGTTACATCAATCCAAAAATCTGTCTCCAAAAGGGACTTATGGTCCATAAAATTACCTGTATTTTAAATTCATTAATTAAGTGATGAATTATCATTTAATATCCTAGTTTAACAGTCAAGGATGTAAGTGTGGTATTCGATGATGTGAGTGTCTGGCACGATGGACTTCCCTAAGGAGGCTCACAACTCCAGTGATCACTGAATACATAATGACAGATTTTCATAATTAAATGAATAAACTTTAAACCAGAGAATGGTGATTTATGCGTGAAGCCTAAATGATTGCTCAATACTGAAGGGTCATTGTATTCTTAATCACAGTTATAAAAAAATGAATGAATAAAGAGATAGTTTCTCATAATTCACCCCTAGAGAGATAACAAAATGATATCAACATTGATTTAAATAATGAAAGGAAGAAAGAACGAAAGAAAGAAAGAAATAATTCACAAGATACAATTTAACACCAACAAGGTGGATCCAGACTCCACTCTACCTGCAGGAGAATAAGACATATTTGTAAAATGAAATAATCAGATAGTTAGATCGCCTGTCATATTTGAGTCACACAAGGTAGCGCCATACTTCAGGTATCATAGATTATATAATGAAAGAATTTAATAATTACATCTTTAAATATGTAAGTCGTTGAACTTTTTTTGTATCTTCAATTCCTGGGAAGACTTTACAGATATGGAAATGTATGCTGTCATCAAGGATTTTTAAAATGCCATAAGTTAATCGTCAGATAATCATACTGTCTTGCATGATGAATTCTGTTGGTCTTACATCATCACCAGCACCTGAATCTCTGTTGTGGTGCTGCAGGATCTGAGATAATGGGCCCATTCCTGGCTTAGAAGTAGTAACCAAGGTGTTGCTATCAGCTGAAAAGAAGGCTGCAGCAGGGGCATAACCAGCATATCTGAGGGAGAGATGTTCTTCCGTGTTCTGGGTCGTCATCCTTTTGACAGGTCTCAGAGATGGTGCCGACCTCCTAGTGCCACTACTTCTTCTCATGGTAGATCACACCCAAAGTGAAGATCTGGAGGAACAAGAGGTAATCCACACACCAGACCACCATGACGGCCTTGGTGAAGTCCATGTACTTCTCCAATGGCCCCGTGCAATCTTCTGGATTCAATCATCCAGCATCCTTTTTACTCTGGGAGATGCATAGATCATTCAGAAAATGCTCTGCCCATGTCTACATCTTTCCTAACCTTGTCCCTGACAGATATTTGCACACTAATTATAATCGGTGATGGCATTGTCTATCGCGTACATAATTTAAAGAATTAAATAAGTCAGTAATAGCTAACTGTCACAATAAATAGGTGATGTAGCATTTTACTGGCAGGGAAGCATGGCCAGACTCCAGTCATGAAGGATGTCATCATCCTCAATTGAGTCAATGTATCATAATATGTGATGATATTGCACTTTATGTCCACAAGAGGAAGCTTTACAGGGCTCTTCATGGAATGGAGGATGTTTGGTTTATATAACTTTATAAATATTTACATTATCTTGGGTATTAACACAGACTGTCAATTTAAATACTTTAATTATGTAATTAGAGGATCTGTGGCACCAGATTCCAGGTGTTATGGATGATATAATCATTGTTTTATATAAATACATAATCAAACAGTGAGTTCATGTAACATCATCCACTTCCCTAAGGGGCTCCAAACCAGGTTCTTGAACGATGCTGTCGTGATTAATTCAAATATTTTAACTACAAAATTGATATTTAGATGGTCCATAATAATTGCTTCCCACATCATGGAATCCACTGATCATGGATTATCTAATGTCATATTTTAATAATCAAATAACAACATATTCAGATGATAAAATGGTATGCCATACTCGACACAATGACTCTCACCGACTCCTACATGATTGTGGGAAACGCCCAGGATCATCCCTTATTAATCGGAGAGCAGAGTCGTGAAATGTTTAAATGCTGAAATGTCTTTGTGTATGCAGGGTTTTTAGAAGATCCTGCATATTTCATGTTGGACGGCTGCCTCAAAAGAGATGGGCTGCAATCCAAAAATCCCTAAGTCTACTTTAACAAATGAATTATCACTATCCGAAGGAAATTAACAATGACAAATTCACCTTTTGATGAATAATTGTAAGTCTTATTATCTTTGTTTCCATAGTATTAATTCTTAGGAGAGAGAGAATTCATAAACAGAAGAAATTGAATGTTCTCTGATGATTAGGTAATCCAGAATTTGGTGACAAGTAAAAGCTGTAGGCAAACTTCCAGAGATTTGGCTATGACTTGCTTAGGGAAATCAAATGCTGTCATTGAAAGTTTAAGGAGATAGTTATCTTGGGAGACTGTAATGTCCCATGATAACACTTTCTCGAAGCTGATCTCTGGTACTTGGCCCATGATAACAGAATACAGAATGCATGCAGGGTTGCCAGGCAACATTTAAGAACCAAGATTCTGTCACATTCTAGTGCCCCTCCCACATGCTAAAAGGAGCATACCTAAAGATGAACTAAACTTACAGCCTCACTGATTTTCTCACAAAAACAAAGCAGGGCTCTTTCTTTTGGGTTCTACATATTTACCTGTCTCTCAAGCTTCAACATGCCTATAGTGACATAAGCATGAAAAGGAAAGCATCAAAATTCCGTTCAAGTACAATAATGAGTATTTCAAACTTTTTTTTCTATGCTTCAATTTTCTAATTCCTAGAATGGATACAATACAAATAATCGACTTTACCATAAACCTTTTCTCATTTTTGAAAATAAAATAATACCTCTTCATCTTCTGCTCTTTAGAGGAGCTAGATCACATGTTTCCTCGGCATTGTTTAGATTTGAATTGGTCCAGAACAGCCAGGGCCAGGGCCAGGGCCAGGGCCAGGTTTAAATTAAATTGATAATAAATTAAATTGATAATAATTAGTAGGCAATTGATATTAACACTGACGAAATGGCACCAAAGACCTAACAATATTGCTGATGTAAAGATCTCTTTATATATCTAAATGATGAAGTAATGAGATGAAGTTACATTAACTCCCAAAATCTGACTCCAAATTGGACTTATGTTCCATAAAATTGCCTGTATTTTAAATTCATTAATTAAGTGATGAATTATCATTTAATATCCTAGTTTAACAGTCAAGGACGTAAGTGTAGTATTCGATGATATGAGTGTCTGGCATGATGGACTTCCCTAAGGAGTCTCAAAACTCCAGTGATCACTGAATACATAATGACAGATTTTCATAATTAAATGAATAAACTTTAAACCACTGAATGGTGTTTTATGCGTGAAGCCTAAATGATTGCTCAATACTGAAGGGTCATTGTATTCTTAATCATAGATATGAAAAAAAATGAATAAATGAAGAGATAGTTTCTCAAAATTAACCCCTAGAGAGATAAGAAAATGATATCAACATTGATTTAAATAATGAAAGGAAGAAAGAAAGAACGAAAGAAAGAAAGAAATAGTTCACAAGATACAATTTAACACCAACAAGGTGGATCCAGACTCCACTCTTCCTGGAGTAGAAAAAGACAGATTTGTATAATGAAATAATCAGATAGTTACATCGTCTGTCACACTTGAGTCACACAAGGTGGCGCCAAACTTCAGGGATCACAGATTATATAATGAAAGAATTTAATAATTACATCTTTATATATGTAAGTCTTTGAATTTTTTTGTATCTTCAAATCCTGGGCAGACTTGACAGATATGGAAATGTATGCTGTCATCAAGGATTTTTAAAATGCCATAAGTTAATCATCAGATAATCATACTGTCTTGCATGATGAATTCTGTTGGCCGTACTTCATCACCAACAGCTGAATCTCTGTTTTGGTGCTGCAGGATCTGAGATAGTGGGCCCATTCCTGGCTTAGAAGTAGTAACCAAGATGTTGCTATCAGCTGAAAAGAAGTCTGCAGCAGGGGCTTAACCAGCATATCTGAGAGAGAGATGTCCTTCCATGTTCTGGGTCGTAATCCTTTTGCCAGGTTTCAGAGATGGTGCCGACCTCCTCTGTGGCAACAGATTCCAGGTGTTATGGATGACATAATCATTTTTTTATATAGAAACATAATCAAACAATGAGATTTGGCTATGACTTTCTTAGGCTAATCAAATGCTGTCTTTGAAAGTTTAAGGAGATAGTTATCTTGGGAGACTGTAATGTCCCATGATAACACTTTCTCGAAGCTGCTCTCTGGTACTTGGCCCATGGTAACAGAATACAGAATGCAAGCAGTGTTGCCAGGCAACATTTATGAACCAACATTCTGTCTCATTCTAGTGCCCCTCCCACATGCTAATAGTAGCATATCTATAGATGAACTAACCTTACAGCCTCACTGAGTTTCTCACAAAAACAAAGCAGGGCTCTTTCTTTTGGGTTCTACATATTTAGCCGTCTCTCAATCTACAACATGCCTATAGTGACATAAGCATGAAAACGAAAGCATCATAATGCCATTCAAGTACAATTATGAGTATTTTAAACCTTATTTCTATGCTTCAATTTTCTTATTCCTAGAATGGATACAATACAATTAATCACTTCCACCATAAACCTTTTCTCTTTTTTGAAAATAATATAATCCCTCTTCTTTCTCTGTCCTTTAGAGGAGCTTGATCCCATGGTTTCTTGGCATTGTTTAGATTAGCATTGGTCCAGAACGCCTGGGGCCGCGGCTGGGGCCGGGGCCGGGAAATCAAAATCATGCAAACAATTTATTGAAGATTTTAGCCATCATACTTTACTTTAATTTCAATAATCATGTTTTTTTTTTTTTTTTTTTTTTTTTTTTTTTTTTTTTTGTGGAGCACAGTTCTTACTAAGTTCACTACACCCAAGATAATTGACAAACAGGTCAGCCCTTCTGATATAATCTGCAACCCAAGAGAGAGAAAGAGAGAGAGGGAGAAAGACACAGAGACAGACAGATCTGACAGAGAGAGAAAGAAAGACAGCATGAGGAGGGAGAAAGGGGGAGAAAAGAGATAATGGGAGCAAGAGAGACATCAACCCAAGCTTCTCCACCTTCTGGTTTCACACTCAGTACCAAAGGCACCTCATATAAGACTGGGAAGAAACCTCCCCTATGACTGGTGGCTATGCTTGAAGCTCGGATTGGAAGACAATGGACTTTGAGGCAGAAAACCTGCATTTGATGGGCACCATCTTCTGTTACTGGAGTTTAGTACCAGAGCCAGTTGTCTGGCTACACTAACAACCAGGCTCAGTCATTCATTATAAGTGAGCCAAGCGAATTAACTAAGTTCTGTTGACAAGCCAAACTACAATGCCAGCACTCTGGATTCAAGGTGGACAGATAGATATCTCTCATGTCCTACGACAGACTAATCCATAATGTGAGTTCTATTTAAGACAGGATGTCACAGTAATACTATTCTTAAAAAGAAGAGAAAAAATACAAAAGTAAAATTAATGAAAATTTAAAGCATATATATTCAATTTGAACACTTATGAAAACAAAAAAAGAAAACAGTAAATAATCTATATCAAGGGTCATAATAGGCTTAGAATGCAAATAAATGCAAAACAAAATAAGAAAGCTAAATATGGAATTTTTCCCATCTCTAAAGCACTCCCATATACTTGGTTCCTGTTTCTGCTATAAGGTGGTCATATAAGAAGTCAATGTTTCTTTCATAGAGACATTTTCATTTGAAAGACTCAAGACTTTTTCTACAATGTGACTCCCTGCAAAATGAGAATTTTATGAGTCTATAGTTGCCGTGGTGGAAGGCCAAAAGTGGACCCCACAATGTTGACTTATGATCTTCACACATATGTCATTGTCTAAAAACTGGTAATTTATTAACAGACACACACATACAACAGGATTTGTTCTGTTTCTCTTCTGGTAAAAATGTCTTTGCCATGGTATTTTATAGCATCTTTGCATAATCTATTTTGAAGGCAGTACTTCAAGTTGAAGCACCCATGGGCAAATAGTGAGGACATGAAGAAGCATGGAATTTGAAGGAATAATTACTTATATTCTTATCCACAGCACAATAAGCTATGTTGTGGAATAATGGCATATGCCATGGGGTTTCTCATGCTGCCTGAGTGAGTTCCAGCATTTTTAAGTTGTAGATCAAACTCAATTCTCCCGCATGTGTGGAACAAAGTGTTGTGGACTGGAGTTTGTAGGACTGTAATCAGAAACAGCAGCTCAGTCCCATGTCCATTCCTCATTCAGTGAGTGTGGACTAGTGGAAGACAAGCTATCATTGATGAAAGGAAGACAGAGACATAATATGATGTCAGGCAGGCAGATTCAGTCAATACTGAAAGCTCCATTTTATTCATACACCAAACTTAAGTAGTCAAACAAAGGTGCGGTAATGGAAGGGGACATCTATTAATATGTATAAAGGGAAAACAGAAATTGCTTCCACTAATGCTAAAGGCACTCCATAATTGTATATACTATGTGCCTTCAGGCACCCCATTGCTGCACTTCCTCCCTTACTTCTGGGTGGTTAACCTGTCTACTCCCAAATCATTGCTATTTAGATAGGAGACATTCATCATCAAGGCACAGGTGTCCTGTAGCAGGAAAGATAATGTCTTAAGAACAATAGGAGTTATTGGAGCACTTTGAACTCATGACAAGTTGGAATGGATTCCCATTTATGATTTGAGAAACTTCAGAGTGGCAGAATATATTCCAGGGCTGCCAAAGCCATAAAGAAGCCTTGTATGCAAACAGATGATGAGATCTACTTTTAACTGCTTGGTGGCAGTGCAAATGTTTACCAAGGACACAGGAGGCTGCCTGATTTTGCTTAGGTTGAGGCCAGCCAAATCCAAGAATGAGTTTAAGTCCTGCACAGATAAACCCTGTTTTGAAAACAAAAGACAAACAAAACAAAGTCACATAAAGGAAAAATTGAGGTCAACCTTCTGGTGGTAGCCTACATGTATAAATGGTATTGAAGGAGGAAGCTTTCCCTCTTTGGCTACTTACCCTAGCTCTGCGTACCAGATTTCTTCCTTTACTACCATTAGAGAACTACTTTTTTTGG
Source organism: Phodopus roborovskii (assembly GCF_943737965.1). Classification (NCBI taxonomy): domain Eukaryota; kingdom Metazoa; phylum Chordata; class Mammalia; order Rodentia; family Cricetidae; genus Phodopus; species Phodopus roborovskii. The sequence goes on along the minus strand of NW_026126832.1, from coordinate 87,917 downwards.
AATTTTGATGTATAATGACCAGCTGACACATCCATCCTGATAAACTAAAAAACTCCTGTACTCTTCAGATTCCCATTGGTAGGCAACCATTGTTGGACTAAATATATCATAGCTTGTGAGACATCGTAATGAATCCACTTCCTACATATATGTAGAGATTCATCCTACATTCCTTTTCATGCAGAGAACCTTGATTACTGCAGTTGGTTTTTGTTTTGTTTTATTTTTTTATATGCTTACTGAAGATGTATTTCTCAGTAAATATTCAATTTTCCATGAAGACTACTTTTCTCATTATGATGCCTTTGCCAAGTGTTTGCTCTGAATTTCAGGGATAAAATTCTACATTCATGGAGCCATCATCTGGCATTCTGCCACGAGAAAGATCATTTATATTTTTTTGAGATGTGGCCCCTGCTTTTCTTTCCTTATTATCTGACGTTCCTGTGACAAACAGGTAAAAAGCAAATTTAGTTCAACTAAACTCAGTGTTTAACCAAATAACAAATAACACATTTTGCATTCCTAAATCTCTTTGTGGTAGTTAACGAATATTTGGAGCTCCCTTCCAACTTTTTCACCAAGAATCACTCAATTCATTTAAGTAAGTATATTTAGCTAGCAACACTGCGTCTAGGAGGAAGAAAGGTAAAGGCCTGTGTACTAAAGAATGATAGCACAGGTCAGCTATAGGACAATTGCTATAGAAATGCACCTCACTGCTGATGTAGAAAAGTCTTAGTGCTAGAAGGCAATCAGTAACCATTGCAATTTGTCCTTAAGCACTCTGCCACCACCTGGGAGGTGCTTTTATCACTCAGGCCTTAATAGCTAAACAGGCCCCTTTGTGACCTGCCTGTCAAAAGAAGTGCAGGGCCCTTCTGTTCTGGATTTGAAGAGAAACTGCAGCCAGTGGTTTTGAGTGATGTGCTTTGAGGAAGGGCAAACTGGAAAACCATAGCATGGTGAGTGAGCGGCTGCCGTCCTCAGATCGGTAGTGGGAGATAGTGAGGTGATGGATCCAGTGTGGTGGATATTCCCTGGATCTGGGTGGGAAGCTGCAAGGAGACAACCTGTCCCCTGAGTTCTCATGTAGTCCTCGAAATTCCCAGAAGCTAGAGGCAGTCCACCAAATAACTATTCTGTGGGCTGTATCTGCTTTGAGTACTGTGAGCAGGGAGGTGTCTATGGAAACATTTTTTAAGTCAACTTCTACATACTTCAGGTGCACCCACTGAAAGCAAGGAAACAAACTTCCAGAGGCCTTTTAGTTAAGTACCTTTTATAAATTCAGCCGTTTGCATTTTAATTTTATGTGTAAAATCCATGTATTGTTAATTTTCTGCAGGTTGTAAAAGGCATCTCATGTAAGGGTAGCACTTCACTATTGAGCAGTGATCTACAAGAGTAGAATTTGTAACACAAATGATTATGAGATATATCTCATAAAGTAGAATTTAACTGAGGTAGTACTGCCTCTAAAACACATAAAGATAAGTGTATGCTGACCAGTCCTGTTAGAATTTTGAATCCTAAATACACATTTGTTGTCCATGATTTTCCAGACATTTGACTGCAAACAATTACACAGAAGCTACTCTTGTTTTGCAACAGCATCTAGTCCCTTACCCTTATCATAGACCTGCCCCATAACATGCTGCTCAGAGAGATATTACAGTGTCATAAGCAACCTTAAATTGTATTATATCATATAGTTGCAGTTTTCTTCTCCAGAAAAGCATAGTTCTACCACTGTGGCAATAGGACACCAGATTTTAAAAAGTAAACCAATGATGTATGAGTGGCCTGATAAAGCAAAGCTTTTACTTAGGTCCTCATGCAGGGATGAGAAACATTCTTAGAAGAGATAGTAACAACCACAGGCCTAGGCCTTGAAAGATTTTCCTAAGGGCCTGGTATATTGACTATAAAACACAGAACCTCGTCAAAAACCAGGTATTTGCATGGGAGAGCTGGTAATTGTATGGAACAAAGCCTTTGTGGACAGGTTCCTTCTGATATGTAGATATAAACTCCATAGAGCTATGGTTCTCAGTCCCAAAGCCACTGTGGGCTTAGTCAGCAATGATCAAGAGATATCCTGTATTCCCTAGCACTGCATTGTTTTAGTGGTGTTCTCCTGAGTTTGTCCCATTGAATGGGCTTCTACTAACTTCACATAAGTATCCACTTTCCTTCCATTTCGTCTGTGGAAATAGTATACAAGAGTCTATTCTCCTTAAGAAATTTTCATGGGACACATCTCCCTATACCAGCTTTTTAAAAAAATCTTTTCTACCTTCTACATTTCCTATCTATCGCATTCCCCATCACCTTCACCTCAGGATCCTATATGTGGAACAGGTACTTCAGTTACAGGTATCTGGTGGCCTTTAGGAACAGTACTGGGAACACATTTGCTGTGTAATCCTCCCATATCCCTAAGTAGCTAGACATGCTGTCTCCAGTCTCTACTGAAATTGATCACTGTGTACAATGCAGCTTGAACCAAAAGCCATTTAAGAAGGGTAGCACATATGAAAAGCAAACTATGTCTAGGCTGGCTTCTCTCTGAGTATTTTCCAGAGATAGATACATATTATGTTAGAAATATTTGTCTTTATGGATCATCTCTGTGGATGAGGTGATTTTTCCATGGGAAGGCATATTAATGCTACAACAGATGCATTTTCATCCTGTTAGAAGAATGTTTATGAGACAATCCCTTATGTTGATGCAAGTGGCATTGGTTGCAGTCTGTTGCTCTCCAAACAATGGCCTTGCTGTCTTCTGTACTATACCTTCAAATTTCTTAAATTACTGTAACACCTAAGAGATTTAAATTTTCCATTAGAGTCAGGTGGCCAACTATCCAGTGCAGTCACAGGAAAAGCATTTGCAAGTGGAGCATTGCTTCTGCCTTCAGTGCAGAATAAGGAAAATTCTTTACACTGCAGGAGGATTCAGGGTAAGCAACCAGGTGCTGAATTCACCACTATGAAAAAAGTACATGACTGTGTTAAGGGGAGTGGTTTTGTTATTTCCCAGCATGTTTTAATCTGTCAAGTGTTTGAACACAGACCAGAGTATGTAGGTGTACAGTTTGTGAGGGATGAAATGAAAGGCAGGGTTTCTCAGTGGCTAGCGTTGCCACTTTTGTGGGTGGAGCTTCTTTCAGTGTCCATCAGTTGTCTTGGTGGAAATGGGTGGTGCCAGCAGCTGGCCTGTCTATCTGTTAAAAAAAAGCTTTTTAATGAGACATTTTAAATGCCATATTCTCTAGGTCTCTGAGCATTTGAGGGCTGTATGACTGTTTAGCATACCTTAGTATACAAAATAACCCTGTAATTAATCTGATTTGAAAACAGGATCCAAGCTGAGAGGCTGTGGAGGGATATTTTACTCAGGGCCCTGCAGCCTGACAGTAACTGGTTTTTACTTAGTAGGGTACACTTATGACCACAGAGGACAAAGAGGTAGAGAAAAACTCCCTCTGATAATAGAGGCTTAACGTTAATAAACAGCTCACAGGAAAGACTGGGTGGCATAAATATTTTGTTAGCTTGAAATAGACATTTATAACCTTAAATGTTTACCACCATTTAAAGGCTCATAGCAATTTAGAAATATTTGACACTTAGTACAATAGAATTTAAGTTGTATGAAGTTAGCATACATTTACATAAAGTTAAAGTTAAATGTACAGATATATTAAACAGGACTGTGTAAAATTGAGAAGGACTAGAATGTGAAGCTATGTATGACATAGTGAAAAAAGAAATTAGAGACAAAGAGTAAAGAATAAAGCAAATAAAAGAATAAAAGCAAATGTAAATGAATTACAGGCTCTGTTGGCGGCAGAAGCTGGCTATACTCCCTGTGCCTAGGTGGCTGGTGTAGCAGAGGGAAGAACCATGGGGGGTGAGGCTAGGCCACGTTGTCAAAATGGCAGCTGCCAAAAACATATCCCCAACAGCTGGCAGAAATCATAAAGTTTTGAGATTCAATTTTGTCTTGAGTAGATGCTGCCTCAGCCCAGCCTACTGCCCTGAGAGAAGCTGCAGCTTCTCTGCAGGAGAGTTTTAGTGTGGCGGGAAGAAAACAGAACCAAGTTGAGGGTAAGATATTGTTTAGCAGAGAGATAGAAAAAACTCCTTCCATCTACCTGTTCACTGGCAGTAATTTGAATGATCCTGAAAAATATCTGGATCTAGAGAGCCGTTACGTGGCCAATTTGAATGTCCTAGGGGATATCTAGGCCACTTTTCAGTACTAAGGTAAATAAGTCTGGGTGCCTTAACAAGTGGCATTAAGTGAAAAGGTTTTAAATTTTCTATCAGGCATCCTAGTGGAGTGGTGGGAGATATTTCCTGAGTCGGATTATTCCCCATGTGTAGAGAGGAAAGTGACCATGCAGTCTTGGAACTCTTCAGCCCAAGAGTGTGGCCACATGATAAGCGAGTATGGCAGAGGGTTATTCGAAGATCGTCAGCCTGAAAATATTGCCAGGGCCAACAGAGGCTGGTAGGACTCAGCAGTCCCAGAGCAGAGCAGATATCCCGCCCCAGGCATTATGTCTTCCACCCGTGAGGAATACACCAGACTTTAAGGAAATGGGTTAAAATTTAAAAGGGTACCTTACCTAATTGAAGCCTTGTGGGGTGGTATTTCCAGTGAATGGGGGATAGGGGGGAATGGAGGCAGACTACTGGTATCGGAAAAAGGATCCCGAGTGTCTCTGGCAGGCCGACGACCAGCAAAGAGCTGCCAGTGACTCTCAAGAAGAGCCTGCCTGGGTTTTGGCACCAATGTTTTTTTTTTTTTTGCTGTGCAGCTAATACCTAAGAAACACAAACACGAGACTTGGCGCCCATGTGTAGTTTGTTGAGAGAAGGGAGAAAAAGAGGGGGTAGCTGGTGGCCAACTGAAAGCATGAGAGAGAGAGGGGGTTTGGGGCACTTGCTTTAAAAGGGGAGGCTTGCACATGTGTAACTGAGTCCTCTGGCAGCCAGGTAAAGCTTGAGCCATCAGGTAAAGCTGATGTAGTGATGACATGGCCATGAGGGTCCCGCCCATCATGGTGGGGGGGGGGGCTCAAATGGCTGCTAGTTCCTAACAATCAGATTACTAAGTGGAGTCACTATTTAGCTACACATGTAGTTAAGTGTAAGCCACTAGTTAGCAAAAACTAACCCACTAGTTAGCCACACATATTAGCTCACTAGTACTCACACACACCATGCCACTTGTTAGCCACATACTTAACTCACTATTTAGCCACACACATGAAGTCACTAGTTAGACAAACACCTAAATCAATAGTCATCCCCATACCTATGCCACTAGTTAGCCACAAAAACTAAGCCACAAGTCCATCACACAAATAAAGCAGTACTTAGCCACACACACTAAGACAGTAGTTAATCACACACCTAAGTTACTATTTAGCTACATGCCTAAGCAGTAATTAACCACATTGACTAATTCACTAGTTAGCCACAAAGCTAGGTTACTATTTAGCCACAGTCACTATGTCTCTAGTTAGTTACACACAATATATCACTACTTACCCACCCATACTAAGTCACTAGTCAGCCACACATCTAATTTACTAGCTAGTCACAAACATCAAGAAAATATTCAGCCACACACACACTGAGATAGTAGTTAGCCATTTACCTATGTATTTCTATGTATTTAGTCAACTACACACCTAAGTCACTAGTTAGCTACCAACACTAGTTCACTAGTTATCCACACACATTAAATCAGTAGTTAGAGACACACACTATGTCACTAGTTAGACACATACTAAGTTTGTCTAAAAGAAAAACTGCTCACACTAAGGTGGTCCCAGGACATGGGAATTAGGCCTTTAATCCCAGAAGCAGGGATTTGGAGATAGGAGTGACATGGCTGGACAGAGAGAGGAAGATAAGGTAGAAGAGCGAGAAGAGCATGCCATGAGATGGTTTTGTTTGAGAAGTTAGTCTGAGGGATCGAAGCGATAGCTGTCAATCTGAGGAGGCAGTGTGAGGACAGGAACACATCGCTTGTCTGAGAATAGGTAGAGATAACAATTCTAGTAGCCAGATGCTCTGTATCTACGATCCTTCAGTTTTCACCTTCCCCTCCCTGTTAGATTACTGTGAGTTTTTAATTATTAAAATCTATTAGAACTTGTGCTGGAAGTGATGTTCTCTCTGTGGATGTGTGATATTTCAAAGTCAATAGAGAGTCAGTTATTAAAGTATGTTAACTTTGTTTTTTGAAAACTACATTGGTATCTTTTTAATGTTTTTAATTTGTAAAATTTTTTATTATATTTATCAAACCAGTTCCCTCCAACTTACTCCCACCCTACTTCTTCCCCTCCCAACTTCCCAGGCCCCCAGCCAATCTCTCCTCCTATCCAACCAATACTATACATGTAGGTGGATGCCTACCAGGAGGGGTCATCTAAATCCTTCAAGTCATTTTAAGTAGACACTAAAATTTCTCTCCTGTCTCAAGGTTAATGGAGTATCCCTCCATGGGGATTTTCCCCCAATGTGCTTTTTGCAACAGGGATACTTCCTGGTCCCACTCTCTGAAGACCGTTAGACTGCACAGGCCTTTTAGCTGAGACCCATGTGTCAGTCCCATGTTTGATTCCCAGCTGTAATTCTGGGGCCCCATTAGCTCCTCCTTGTTCAAATCAGCTGTGCCATTGGGTTTCTGCAATATGGTCTTGTCCTCCCTCTCTGCATATGGATTCAATTTTTGCTCAGGGTTTAGTTGTCTAAGGTTGCTTCTGTTTCCATCAGCTACTAGATGAGGTCTTCATGATGGTGGATAAGTTAGTTATTGATCTCATTGCCAGCGAAGGGAATTTATGGTAGCCTTTACACTGTTGCTCAAATTGTTAGTTGGGGTCATTATTGTAGGGCTCTGTACATTTCTCTAGGTTCTGTTTCCTCTTCTAACCTATAGTGGCTCCCTCTTTTATAGTCTCTTTCTCTCTTTTCTCTCCTCTGTTCTGCTCTCCTCTCTTCTCTTCCCTTCTCTTCTCAAGTCTATTCTTCCCTTGACCAAATGTTCCTGGACCCACAATCTTTCATCTCCTCCCATTTTCCTTGTGCTAGTTCCCTCTCCACTCACTACCCACCAATACCCACCCATATGCTCTGAGGTCCTTGTCCCTTCCTGCTTCTACGAGTGTCCTTATGTAAAACTTTTAGAATCATCTTTCTAACCTAGTTTCTCTGGCAGTTTGATTTTTAGGCTGGTGAACCTTTGCAATATGTCTAAAATCCACATATGAGTGAATACATACCATATTTCTCTTTCTGTGAATGGGATACCTCATTCAGGATGGTTTCTTCAAGTTCCATCCACTTGTCTGTGAATTGCAAGATTCCATTTTTTCTGCCCACCCCCATAGAGTAGTATTCCATTTTGTAAATGTGGCAAATCTTCTTTATTTATACTTCAGTTGAGGGGCATCTAAGTTGATTCCAGGTTCTTGCTATTATAAATAATATTGCTATGAACATATGTGAGCACAAGTCTTGGTTGCATGGATTGGGATCATTTGGGTATGTACTTAAGTGGGAGATTACTGGGTCTCGTGATAGACTGATTCCCATCATCCTGAGAAACTGCCATGCTAGTCTCCAAAATGGCTGTACAAGTTTGCAGTTCCACCTGAAGTGGAGGAGTGTACCCATTTCTGCACATCCTCTCAAGCATAAGTTGGCATTGCTGTTTCTAATTTTAGCAATTCTGACAGGAGTAAGATGGTATCTCAAAGTTGTTTTAGTTGGCATTTCCTTAACAGCTAAGGATGTTGAATACTTTCTTAAGTGTCTTAAATTATTTTTTATTTCCTCTATGGAGATTTATCTATTCAGTTCTGTAGCCCATTTTAATAGAGTTATTTGGAGTTTATTGACTAGTTTCCTGAGTTCTTTGTATATTTTGGAGATCAGCCCTTTGTTGGATATAGGATTGGCGAAAATCCCAGTTTGTGGGCTGCAGTTTGGTCCATCATCCAGTTGTACCAGCAACATTTTGATGGGAGATGTCATTCTCAAAATATGTTTCTCATACTCGTTAATGAATAAAGCACTGTTGGACAATAGGAAAGCTAGATAGGTGGAACTAGGAGATAAGGAGGAAAGAGGAAGGAGGAAGGAGGAAGCAAGATGGAGAGACTGGGGCGACGAGATGCCCGCCCTCTTCCCCGGTAATAACAGACCACGTGAAAATACATAGATCAACAGAAATGGGCTAATACTTAAGACAGAGCTAGTTGATAAGAAACTAGTACATGGCCAACAGCATTATATCAAATACAGAGTCCCTGTATATTAATTGGTGCAGGCACAGCTACAGGACAAGACCAGCGGCGGGCGGAAAACCTTACTCAGCATTTTTTGAAGATGCTTTCCTCATCCCAACGTATACTTTTAGCTGTTTTGGTAGTATGTGTGTCGGTTAATATCAGGATTTTCTATTCGATTTCATTGAGGTACTTGTCTATTTTTGTGCTAATACCAGGCTGTTTTTAGGACTATAGCTCTGTAGTAGATCTTAAAGTCGGGGATAATGATCCCTCATGAAGTTCCTTTATTATACAGGTTGTTTGGCTATTCTGGTTCTTTTGGTTTTCAATATAAAGTAGATTATTATCCTTTCAATGTCAGTGAAAGATTGTGCTGGGATTTTAATGGAGACTGCATTGAATATGTAGATTGCTGTTGGTAAGATTGTCATTTTTCTATGTTTTTTCTACCTATCCATGAGATTGGGACATCTTTACATTTTCTGCTATTTTCTTTAAAGATAAAAATTCTTATTATACAGGTCTTTCACTTCTTTGGTAAGTGTTACCCCAAGATACTTTATGTTGTTTGTGGCTATTGTGAAGGGTTATGTTTCTCTGATTTCTTTAAAAACACCCTTTGTTGACTGAATATGTAATGGCTACAGATTTTTTTTATTTAATCTTGTATCCTCATATTTTACTGAATGTATTTTTCAGCTGTAGGAGAATACTGGTAGAATTTTTTGGTTGCTTATTTAAACTATCATATCATCTGAAAATAGAAAAAATTTGAGTTCTTCCTTACCAATTTGCATCCCCTTGAACTCCTTTTCTTGTCTTATTTCTTTAGCTAGACATTCAATTACAATAATGAAGAGATATGGAGTGATAGGGCAGCCTAGTCTTTTTCCTGATTATAGAGGAATCACCTTAACCTTCTCTACATTCAGCTTGATATTTGCTATGGGTTTACTATATATTGCTTTTATTATGTTTACGTAAATTCCTGTTATCCCTGATCTCCCCAAGACCTTTAACATGAAAGTATGTTGAATTTTGTCAAAAGGTTTTTCTGCATCTAGGGAGATGATCGTGTGACTTTTCATTTTCAGTTTGTTTATGTAGTGGTATATTTGATATATTTTCATATGTGAAACAATCCCTGCAAGCCAGAGATGAAGCATACTTGATCATGGTAGATGATTTCTCTGACATATTCTTGGATTTAGTTTTCCCATATTTTCTTGAGTATTTTTGCATCGATGTGCATGAGGGATATTGGTCTGCAATTTTCTCTCTTATTTATGTCTTTGTGTGGATGGGTATCGAGGTGATTGTAGCCTCATAAAAAGAGTTTGTAATGAACCTTCATTTCTATTGTGTGGAACAATTTCAGGAGTATTAATATAGCTCTTCCATGAATTTTTGGTAGAATTCTTCACTGAAGAAGACATCTGGCTCTGGGATTTTTTATGTTGGAAGGCTTTTCATTATTACTCCTACATTGTTAGTTGTTATAGATCAATTTAAGTTGCTTATCTATTCTTGATTTAATTCTGGTAAGTAATAGTTATCCAGAAATTTGTCCATATCCTTTGAATTTTCAAATCTTGTGGAGTATAGGTTTTCAAAATATGACCTTAAAATTGTCTGCATTTCCTCAGTGTCTATTGTTATGTACTACTTTTTGTTTCTGATTTTGTTAATTTTCATGTTCTCTCTATGCTTTTTGGTTAGTTTGGATACAGGTTTCTCTACATTGTTAATTTTCTCGAAAAACCAACTCTTTCTATCATTGATTTTTTTTGTATTGTTTTCCTGTTTTTTATTTATTGTTTTTTAGAGACCCCCATTTCTTTTTGGCTCTGCTGCCTGTCCCACAACTGTATGTTGTGGAACAAGTTGGTCTTGAACTCACAGAGATAAGTTTCCATCTGCCTCCTGAGCACAAGCATTAAATTAATTTGCCACCACCACCCAGCTTTTGGTACCTTTTTAAATGTCTTCTTTAAACATATTACTGTTTTTGTCTCTATTTTGCTGCACTCCTATGTTTCTTAGATTTTACTTATTTCATTCCTTTTCTCAAGTAATCCTGATTTTTTTATTTCTGTGTAGAGCAAAGTGTCTTCTAACTGTGGCTTGTCTTATTCTGTGTAATTGAGAATTGTTTTGAACTCCTAATCCTGCTTCTCCTGTACAGTGCTGGGAAGAAAATCCTACACTTCGTTCCAGTTGGTCCCTTGCCTGGTCAGGGAGAAGGAAAATAGACCAGAAAATGAGTGAACTCCCAAGATCTCTGATTATTGTGGGGTCTTATAAATGAAGAGGGATTTGTGCAATGATTGAGTTCTTGTCCCTCTTGGATACTGGTGGAGTCACAGTGCAGAAAGTGAGGGGCAGAATGGAAGATGAGATTTCCTCCTTCAACAGTAGTTGAGGTGAGCAATGTGGAATTACGTAATCATTCTTAGAAAATCCATCATTGTCTCGGAGGGTAGTTTCTTGGAATCCACAGATGAGGGCTACCAAGACTTTGGATAGAGGAGAGAACTTATCATGTATACAAATTGGTATAATTACAGTATTTAGCCAAAACCAGTCTGGGTGAACTCTTGTGGACTATGTAACAGGACTATTAATTTTTTTTGTTCGTTTGGATGTACAGTGTGAGAGAAAACGTTTGAGGAATACTTGGTGTGCTCTAAATGAAACCCCTAGTCTCTGGAGCACATGGCCATGAAGCTATTTTCAGCTTTTCAAAATATTTTTTTTTCAGATCATAACTACATCATATCTACATACACTTTTCTATCCACAAGCCCTGCCATGAATACTCAGTGTTCTCTAATTCACAGCCTACTTTTCTTAAACAGTAGTTTCACATTAAACACAGTGAATATTAGAAGGTGTCATACATTTGGCTGCAGTATTTCCCAGCTATGAGGTCAATGGTTACTGGCCAGTAACAATGAGTGTGTAACAAAATGTGTACACAAGGTAGAGTGTGATTTTAATAATTAGCAGCTTGACTTCCAGGACAGTAGAAGAATGTATACTAAAACACAAACTTTCTGGATTAGGCCGCTATCTGCTGGGTGGGTAGTGCAGAGCTACAAGGACTATGCAATCTGAGTCATTGATTTCTGATTCCCTGGTAGTGGGATGCAAAATTTTAGGTCCAACTGGGTGGTCCCAGCCAATGCTGGACTCTGAGAAGCCTTCCTTCCATGATTCTCTTTTCCTTATGCTCTTTCGAGTTGTAAGGAAGAACACAGGTTACACTATTCTGAGTGTAGAGTTTGCAAAGCAGGTCTGATCAGATGTCATTTCTGCAAAATTTTTATGGATCATGAGACAGACTGGGGTTCTTTTGGTCCATGTGGTGACTTGGGTAGTTACCCTTGTCCTCTGAGCCTTCCTCCCCATGTGTTTCTTGGTTTGGGGTAGACTCTGCAGCCCTGGCATGGGTGGGTGTGTTGCTTATTATATAACTGTCCAGTGTGCATATGCATGCAATGCTGTTGGTGTGCAGTGTGGCAGACACTGGATAACTGAAGGTCTGATTTCTTGAAGTTCTGAATATTCCATTCCACTTTCAGGTTTGCCTTATAAATAGTTTAGAAAGTAGTAAAAAATGGTGATGTGGATGTCTCTCAGCAATACAAGGTTATAATGTTTTTAACTATCTGCTACCAAGAGTTAAAATACTGTGTTAACTGACATTTAATTCCGGTGTACAAAATCAGTCTCTATCCTGCAGAGATATCTCAGGTTTGGATGGTTTTGCGTAGGGAGTTAGGTCAGGATCTTCACCTTGGGCCATAAACCACTTGGCAGGAAGTTGATTTTAAATTATTCTCCCATGTTGTCTGTGGAGTGCGCATCAGTGCAGCTAGGTTTACCTGAAACAATAAAGGGGTATTAAGGTTTACAGAGCCATAGCAGAAGGTCAGCTCCTTTTGCATGGAGAGCTCTAGAACAGGGACATCCTGTCTTTGGAATAGATATCCATAGCTACAGGGTCAAAAGTGTCTAAGGGTCACTTTTAATTGATTTAATTGGAGTGTTGAAGTCTGTGTTTATATAATCTCTGTACACATGGATTCATAGATATTTGGATAACATTGGTCAAGATCACACTTTTCTTGGCTAAGTTTCTTTTGTACTTTATGTTAATAGTTGGTATTTTTTGACCTTTGCTCTTGGGTTATTCTTTCTATCTCTTTTATTCTTTTACACATATTATACATATTTTGATTGTTGTTGCTTTCTGGTAAGTACAAAAGTCATATTATGTTAGTTTGTGTACTGTGTTTTCATAATTCCATTGAGCATTCTGAGTATTTCCAAAAAACATTGTTACTGTGCCTTTGCAATAAGCATTTTGTTATTAATTTTTGTTCATTGTCATTGGATTGTATTCATTTCATGTTACAAACTTACCATGTATAGGATCTTAAATTCTGATACTTCATGTTCTAAAACCAATATATAATTCTTTATTTATTTTGGTTTTATTGTTAATCTGTGGAAGAGTTTTGGTTCATCAGATAAAACATGTTGTGTATCTTGGCAAGAGACTCAGCACATCTTTTGGGGATGACAAGAGTTCAGATACGTATACTCAACTTCACATCATTACCTTCATCCCATAACCTATATACTTATACAAACCATTTTCTCTCAAACTCATACATATAAAATATAGCAATAAACTTGATAAAATGGTAAAGATTAGTACTATCAATATTATTAGCATAAATTCTATTCTTATACACTACAGTTTAGATTTGACACACTGCACTGGAAATTTTAAAGCTACTTCTAGTTGTTCTTAATAATCAAAACATGGATTCAGATATGCTATTAATTATGAAAGATCAGAAAAGCAGAGCAGTCAAGCCCTAGCTCTTATTTCTACTGAAGTACTCTTACCAAAGGGGCGGGCAATTCTGATTCTTGGAGTCTTCCCTCAGAAAACAATGAGCTTTTGTTTTCTTCCTCCTTATATTTCTTTCTCCCATCCATATCTACCTCCCAATTTCAGGGATAAAGGAATGAGCCACCACTTGTCTCTCTTTTTCTTTTAGACTGGATCAATGTGGTGTAGCCTGGGTTGGCCATGAAATTACAGACATGCACCTGATTTTGTCTCCCAAGTGCTAGGATTAAAGGTGTACTCCACCATGGCCTGTCCTCTATGGCTAACCACTGCATAGCTCCACATTCTATTCTTAAAGCATGTTTGTTTTTTGTTTATATATGTTTATGGTTGAAGAAGAGAATAGTTTCAGTCTGAATCGTGTAATGGTCTTTGCAAGCTCTGCACATTGTGTGGAGAGAGAAAGAGGGTTTGAAATTCTCCTCTGCAGGAACAGAGCTGGGTTGTCTACTGATGACATGGGAAAGTGACATTGAAATTAATGTCTGACTATGCAGTGTTGTCTTTTGCCTTTAATTCCAGCACTGAGGAAGTAGACACAACTGGATCTCTCTGATTTAGAGGTCAGCCTGGTCTACAGAGTAAGTTCCAGGTCACTAGGGCCACATTGTGAAACTCTGTCTCAAAAATAAAAATAAATAAATAAATAAATAAATGTATCAATAAATATTAGACAGTTAATGAAAAAAACTATTAGAAAACAACAACAACAAGTTTAATATTAATAATTAATAAGGAATTCACCAGCCCAGTTTACTAAGCAAGGAATGGGATGGCAGGAGCCACACAGGGAAATTCTGTCAAAAAAACCCAAAAACCAAATAAGTTCCTATTTGTGCAGATCTCTGAAATGTCTAGGTCTGGAGTAAAAGCCACGGCCAAAGGAGGTCCTGGGCCTAGTGTGTCTTTAAGAACACTCTAACCCTTGAGGAAGAGCTCTTGTCAATCAAGCCTCACTAGCCAATCAGGTACACTGAGCCAACCCACTAGTCTCAGGTCTGGAAGGAGACTTCCTGGAGCCATGCTTCAGGCTTGCTTTTATATCAGAACAGGCACCAGAGGATTGATTGCTGCTCTGTGAGTGCTGCAGGGGAATGGAGGAGAACAGAAGCTGCAGCATGGTGGGTGAGTGGATTCAGAGGGTGGTATGGGGAGTCATGAATGTCTGTTTTGCAGGCCTTCCAGGAGGACGCTGGGCTTGAATATGCTGTCAAATTCAGTGTTCTGTTTGGTCCATTGTGGTACTAGGAGCTTCCCCAACCAGGGTGTGACCCAGGAATACTTTTCCTTGTGGGCTGCATCTGTGGAAAGGATTTCGATTATGCAGCAAGGTGACTAACTTCTTTGAAGTCAGTTCCATTATGCTTTTGGTGCACAGGGATGGCAAGTTACCAAAGAAGGAGAGGTTCAGTTTGTCCAGTGCCTTCCAGAAGCTTTGCCCTTCACATCTAACATTTAGGGGTCAGATACATGCAGAGTTATTACCATTTTTTTTGCCATCAAAATAACTTCTGTTGTTAAGAAATGAATAGAAAGATCTTATTTTGCATATCATTCCCAGTTCCCTCTCCGTCCCTCCCCCAGTGACCTCCCCATCCCATCCCACATACATTTCTCTGGGAGGCTGAGTTCTTTAGGAGGATTCATCAAAACCAGTCAAGACATTTGTGGTTGGCACGGGCCCTCCTCCTTGTCTCTAGGCTAAGGGCGTATTCACACTTGGAATTAATTTTGTGTATGCTCTAAATGGCATTATTTTTCTTAATATATATATATATATATATATATATATATATATATATATATATTGGATTTTTGTGTTACAGCATGATCTGGAATTTCCTATTTTTTTATGGTGGTTGTATTTTATTTTTCATCCTTTCATCCATTTGTTTATGCTTACTGATACATGTTAATAGTAAATGATATATAAGTAATATAATCCTTTGAAGCATGTGAAAATTAGGTAATTATCACACTCAGGATAGCCTAGTTTAGTTCTATTTCCCTGACATTTCAAATTGCTATTGGTTTTTTTTATTATTATTTTATTTTATATAACAAAGTCCAATTAAATGAAAACAAACTTTTATACACAATATTTGGGAATTTGGGTGTCATTCTTTCCAAACTACTTCCTGCTGGTAAGGGATGCTGTCATGGGGGATTCAAAGAAGATTCAGAAATCCTGGCTGTAGTCTGTAGGGCTGCTTTTCCAAGCTGTTTTGAATGTAGGATCACTTTATACTCTGTTACAGGCGGTCTGGCGTGATCAAGCCACATTAGTCTGGAAGGAACCCACATCTTTTCATTTTCTGTAGAAATAGAAATAGAAATCCTTTTCCCCCAATAATTTGTCCTTCAACTTAAATTTTGAGTCAAAGCATTTTTTAATTTAATTTATTATTTTACATGTCGATCCCAGTTCCCTCTCCTTTCCTCCCTCCCTCCCTCCATCCCTCCCTCCCTCCTTCCCTCCCTTTTAACCTCTCTGCCTTCTCACATGCACTCTAACCACCCTCCACTCCCACCCCCAACCCCAATTAACAATGTAGGGGAATGCCATCCAGTTGGGGTCATGTAGATCTGACAGGTCATGTGAAGTAGGGACTAGGGCTTCTTTCCTGTCTCTAGGTTAAGGCAGTTATCCCTCCATGGGGGATATGATCGCAAAGTCCTTTTGTGCACCAGGGATACATCCTGGCTCCACTGTCTGAGCTCTCTTAGACTGCTCAGTCCTTCTGGCTGAGACACATATTCAGGGGTGCCTGAGTCGGTCCCATGCTGGCTTCCCAGCTATCAGTCTAGTGGCCTTTAGCTCCTCCTTGTTCAGGTAAGCTGTCTGTATGTGTTTCTGCCGGAAGGTCTTGTCCTCTCCATCTGCATCTGGGTTCTAGTTCGACTCAGTGTTTATGTATGGGTGTTTGCTTCTGTATCCAACAGGCATTAGTTGAGGGCTTCATGGAGAAGTTAGTTGTTGATTTCACTCTCCGGGAAGGCCATTTATGATAGCCTTTCCACAGAAGCTCAAATTGTTAGTTGGGAGTAGACTTGTAGTTCTCTAGACCTTACTTTTTGCTCAATTTTATCTCCAAACCAATATTGGCTCCGTCTTTTATGTTTTCTCTCTCTCTCTCTCTCTCTCTCTCTCTCTCTCTCTCTGTCTCTCTGTCTGTCTGTCTGTCTGTCTGTCTGTCTCTCTCTCCTGTCTACTATTCCTAACAGGGCTCAATCTTCCTAGTCGCAATTTTTTTCCCTTCCTCCCCCACATTTTCTCCTACTTCTCTCTCCATTCACTGCCCCCCCACTTCCCCTGTGCTCTGGGGGACTTGTCCTTTCCCGGTTCTGTGAGGGACTGTATATGAATCTCTTAGAATATACCTTGTATCCTAGGTCCTTTGGTGGTGTGAATTATAGGCTGGTGATCCTTTGATCTAGGTCTAAAATCCATATATGAGTTTGTACATACTATTTTCCTCTTTTGTGGCTAATTTTACTCGTTCAGGGTGGTTTTATCAAGTGCCATCTACTTGCTGCGAATTTCAAGATACCATTATTTTTTTCTGCAGAGTAGTAGTCCATTGTGTAGATGTGCCACATCTTCATTAAATATTCTTCAATTGAGGGGCACCTAAGTTGCTTCCAGGTTCTTGCTATAACAAATACTGCTGCTATGAACATAGTTGAACAGCTGTCTTTGTTGTACAGATGTGAATCTTTTGGGTATATGCCTAAGAGGGGGATTGCCGGGTCCTGTGGTAAACTAATTCCCATTTTCCTGAGGAAAGGCCACAATACTGATCTCCAAAATGGCTGTATGAGTTTGCACTCCCACCAGCAGTGGAGGAGTGTTCCCCTTTCTCCATATCCTCTCCAAAATGAGTCATCATTGGTGTTTCTAATTTTAGCCATTCTGGTAGGAGTAAGATGGTATCTTAAAGTTTTTTGATTTGCATTTCCCTGATAGCTAAGGATGTGCAGCATTTTCTTAAGTGTCTTTTGGCCTTTTTATTTCCTCTATTGAGAATTATTTCTTCAGTTTTGTACGCCATTTTTTAATGGGGTTATTTGGTGTTTTGTTGACTAGTTTCTTGAGTTCTTTGTATGTTTAGAAATCAGTCCTTTGTCAGATATAGGATTGGTGAAAATCCTTTCCCAGTCTGTGGGCTGCTGTTTGGTCTTGTCCACTTTGTCCTTTTCCTTACAGATGCTTCTAAGTTTGAAGAAGTACTATTTATTAATTGTTTCTCTCAGTGTCTGTGCCCCTGGAGTTATGTTCAGGAAGCAGTCTCATATACCAATTTGTTCAAGGGTACCTTCTACTTTCTCGACTAAGAGGTTCAATGTGGCTGAATTGATGTTGAGGTTTTTGATCCATTTGGACTTGAGTTTTGTGCATGGCGACAGACATGGGTCTATCTGCTGTCTTCCACACCACCTCATCCTATTGTGCCAGCACCATTTGTAGAAGATGCTGTCCATGCACCATTGTATAATTTTAGCTGTTTTGTCGAAATGAGGTGTTCATAGGTGTGTGGGTTAATATCAGGAATTTAAATTTGATTCCATTGCTCTACTTGTCTACTTTTATGCGAATAATAGGCTGTTTTCAGAACTATAGCTCTGTAGTAGAGCTTAAAGTCAGGAATGGTGATGCCTCCTGATGTTCTTTTATTGTATAGGGTTGTTTTGGCTATCCTGGGTCTTTTGTTTTTCCATATAAAGTTGATTATTATCCTTTCAAGGTCGGTGAAGAATTGTGGTGGGATTTTAATGGAGATTGCTTTGAATCTATAGATTGCTTTTGGCAAGATTGCCATTTTTATTATGTTTATCCAACCTATCCAAGAGCATGGGAGATCTTTCCATTTTCTGGTATCTTCTTTAATTTCTTTCTTGAGAGCCACAAACTTCTTATTATGTAAGTCTTTTACTTGTTTGGAAATCATTACTTACTTAGAGTTATTTATTGTTGGTGGTGTGTCATGTTATCAGCCCAACAGAGTTCATTAGATGAGATTCCCTGATCAGGAGATTATTCAGTTATTCCATTTTTAAAAACGGAGGTCACTGTGTACTTCACGGGTCAATTCTGTTGCAATCTCTCAGAAACTGATGATGCGAAACAATACAGTTTTTTTTTTTTTTAATCGTGTAATCATGAGACTGTTAAAAATCTACGATTGCATAATCAGTCATCACTGGGTAACACAGAGTTCCTCATTCAATGGGCACTGCTTCTGGTACCGATCTCCTGCTGTGTCAATTGCACAGAGATAAATGACCGATGACACCTCTTCATTCTCTTACCTTTACAGGAGCTTGATCCCATGGTGTCTAGGAGTTGTTTAGATTTGCATTTGGCTGATGACTAAGGATTTTGAACAGTGTCTTATGTTTTTGTCAGTCATTTTAGATTCCTAGATTGATAGTTCTCTATTAAGTCCTGTACCCTGCTTTCTAATATGGTTACTTAGAGTTAATTATTGTTGGTGGTGTGTCATATTATCAGCCCAACAGAGTTCATTAGATGAGATTCCCTGATCAAGAGATTATTCAGTTATTCCATTTTGAAAATCGGTGGTGACAGTGTCCTTCAGGGGTCAGTTCTGTTGCAAGCTCTCAGAAACTGGTGAGGTGAAACAATACAGTTTTTTAAAAATCATGTAATCATGAGACTGTTAAAAATCTATGATTATGTAATCAGTAATCATTGGGTAACACAGTGTCCCTCATTCTCTGTGCACTTCTTCTGGTACCGATCTCCTGCCAAATGACCGATGACACCATCATGACTTATGCAATCAAATAAGTTTATAATTGGATAGTCCTGTATACTTAACTTTCATAAGGTAGAACCATACTCCAGTGATTGTCAAGGAAGTACTACTTAGATAATTAAATAATGTCCTGGGATTACCTCCCAGGGAGGAATGGTCAGACTCTAGTCAAAAAAGAACAACATCCTAATCTATTTAAATAATTAATATATAATGAAAAATGATTAAATAATGACAGGGAGGTGCATACTTAAATCCCACATGGAGTAGTGAGACTGATCTCTTCCTGGAATAATGATTTATTTAAAAAATTGAATTGATAATTAATTAGTTGATGTTTTATATTAACACCGAGGAGGTGGCACCAAAGTCATAAAACTATCGCTAATGTATTGATCTATTTACATAGTTAAATGATGAAGTAATGACATGATGTTACATCATCAACTCCAAAAATCTGACTCCAAAAGGGACTTATGGTCCATAACATTACCTGTATTTTAATACATTAATTAAATAATGAACTATTATTTAATTTCCTAGTTTAACAGTTAAATAAGTAAGTGTAGTATTAGATGATATGATGGCCTGGCACGATGGACTCCCATAAGGAGGCTCAAAACTCCAGTGACCACTGAATACATAATGACAGATTTTCATAATTAAATGAATAAAGATTAAACAAGTGGATGGTGTTTTATACATGGAGCCTAAAAGATTGCTCAATACTGAATAGTCATTTAGTTCTTAATCAGAGATTTGAACAATAAAATGATTGTGTGAATCTCCCAGTTTAATCACTTATTTAATCGCAGAGTTGAGTAGTAAAATGTTTAAATTCTTAAATGTCATTGTGAATGCAGGGATTTTAGAAGATATCACATATTTAATGTTGGACGGCTGCCTCAAAAGAGATGGACTGCAATCCAACAATCGCTAAGTCTATAGTGACAAATGGATTTTCACCTTCCTGAACGAAGTTAACAATGGCAAACTCACCTTTTGATGAATAATTGTGAGTCTTATTATCTCTTGTTCCATAGATTTTCTTCTTAGGAGGGAGCACATCCATAAACAGAAGACTTTGAACTGTTTCTCCACAGACTATGTTCTCCGATAATTAGGTAATCTTGAATTTGGTAACCAGTAAAAGCTGTAGGCAAACTTCCAGATATTTGGCCATGACTTGGTTAGCGAATCAAATGCTGTCATGAAAAGTTTTAGGAGACAGTTATCTTGGGAGACTATAATGTCCCATGACAGCTCTTTCTCGAAGCTGCTCTCTTGGCCTTGGCCCATGATACCAGGATACAGAATGCAAGGAGGGTTTCCAGGCACCATTTATGATCTAACATTCTATCACATTCTAGTGCCCCTTACATAGTCTAAAAGGAGCATACCTAAAGATGAACTAGCGTTACAGCCTCACTGATTTTCTCACAAAAAACAAAGCAGGGCTCTTTTTTTTTTTTTTTTTTTTTGAGTTATATATTTACCAGTCTATCAAACTAAAAAATGCCTATAGTAACATAAGCATAAAAACAAAAGCATCATTATGCCATTCAAGTCCATTGATGAGTATTTCAAACCTGTTTTCTATGCTTCAATTTTCTAATTTCTAGAATGGAAACAATCAAACGAATCGCCTCTACCATGATCCTTTTCTCTTTATTGAAAATAAAATAAATACCTCTTCACCCTCTTCCCTTTAATGGAGCTTGATCCCATGGTTTCTTGGAGTTGTTCAGATTTGCATGACATGATGGTCTGGTACAATGGATGATATAATCATTGTTTTATATAATTAAGTAATCAAATAATGAGTTCCTGTAACATCATCCACTTCCCTAAGGTGGCTCCAAACCAGGCTCATGTGATGGGAGATGTCATTCTGTATATGTTTCTCATACTGGTTAATAATAAAGCACTGTTGGCCAATAGGAAAGGAAGATAGGAGGGACTAGGAGACAAGGAGGAAATAGGAAGTAGAAAGGAGGAGCCAAGATGGAGAGTCTGGAGAAAGGAGTATGCCACCAGCTCCCCGGTAAGAGAAATACATAGGTCAGCAGAAATGGGTTAATACTTAAGACAGAGCTAGCCGATAAGTAACAAGTAACCGGGCCAACAGCATTGTATCAAATACAGAGTCTCAGTGTGTTATTTGGGGCTGGCTTGGTGGCAGAACAAGAGCCGGCGGCGGGTAGAAAAACCCATTCTCCTTACAAATGGCGCCCAACGGTTAATAAGAACTTCCACTTAAAATTTAACAAAAGCTTAAAAAAGGGTTTTAGAAGCAACAGAACAGAAGACAAGCAAGGTTTCTTGGTAACATCATTTTTCTCAGTTGAACTCTGCTTTGCTAGAGACAAGCAGATATTCGCGTGGATCCTTTAAGGGAAGATTCCTGACTCAGCATATGCGGCAAAAAACCGCAAGGCTTTCAAGAAACTCTGCTAACAATTTATTGGTGTGTATGAGAGATGGCAATGGCAGTGACCACATCTCCAAGCCGGCAGCATGCTTTCTGGGTGGCAGCGCAGACCAAGGTGGTGAGCACAGCTCTCAGTGCTGGCAGTTAAAGTACCCGCCACCATCTTTGGTAAACCGCGGCAGAAACAAAGACTTTCATTTTAACAATGTTATTGTTTAACAGATAAAGACTCATGGCCAGAAAAAGATAAAGATTTACAGTAGAGACAGATTCACATTAAGAAAAGGTGCTAAAAGTTTACAGTGTGTTTTAAAAAAAATACATAGGCTTGGGAGACAAAAATAAAATGGTTTTAAAGAGACAAAGAGGAACTGGGTGTTGTAGCACACGCCTTTAATCCCAGCACTCAGGAGACAGAGGCAAGCAGATCTCAATGATTTGCAAAGTAAACCTGGTATACAGAGTAAATTCCAGGGCAGATAAGAGTTACAAGGAAAAGCTCTGTCTCAAAAAATAAAAAGTAAAAGAAACAGAATAATAATAAAGCCACATAAAGATGAAAAGCTCAGAGAGAATCTGGTTACTGTATGGAATTATATTGTCTTTATATCATTTGACTGCTGAGGAAACAACAACTGTTGAAGGAAATACTGCTGGATTAATTCAATTTATATATTTTAAAAATGCTTTGACTCCAACATCCAAGTTCAAGGACAAGTTACTGGGGAAAAGGATTTCTATTTTTGTTTCCACAGAAAATGAAAAGCTGTGGATTCCTTCCAGACTAATGTGGTTTGATCAAGCCAAGCTGGTGATCCAACATTCAAAACAGCTTGGACAAAGCAGCCTCGCAAACTACAGCCAAGATTTCTACAACTTCTTAGGAACCCCATGACAGCGCCCCCTATCAACAGAAAGTAGTTTGGAAATGAACGACGCCCAAATACCCAAATATTGCTTATAAATGTTTGTTTTCATTTAAATGGATTTGGTTATAAATGATTAATGATCACAACCAATATCTTTTTAAAGGTAAAAAGGGAATTATGGTATAGATATGAATACTTTGTTTTGGAATGGATTTTCATTTATTGATACAATTTAAGGTCAATTTTGTGATATATATATATTTCTCCTCTTGTTTAGGTATTGTGTTTGCATAGCTCATTGAGAAATATAATGTATAATTTAGTACAGATTTTTAGATAGTTACCTATGATAGTTAGAACTTATAGTTAAGTTAGTTAGTATTTCTAGATATACAGACATATATTTGAGATGGTTAGGCATTCTTCAAACCTTTCAAAGACCTACAGAATATGGCATCTAAAATGGTTTAGGGTTTTTCTTGACAATGAGACATAATTGTTCCTGGCAACACCAACTGGTTCAGAAAGGAAGATGGACATTGAAGAAACACATTATGGAGTTTACATCCAATATGGTAAGACTAGCCATTTGGACAAGATACTGCTCTTGTCTGGACTGTTTGACTTTATGCTGTATAAACTGGACATGTAGGGCTCAAAGAAAAGTGACTGCTGATTCAAGATGGACATTGCTATAGAGTTCCTGCTTCATGGAAGAGTCTGCGAGACAGTATGCAGGACACAGTGGAAAGTGACTGACAAACTGCCAATACAAGAAGACAGTTTAAAGTTGCCTGCTTTGCAGGAGAGTCTATCAGACACACTATGGCCTATGGGCTGAAGATGGAAAATTAGAGAAGAACTTCGGGTGACCAGTCAGTGAGTTGTCTCTGTCATTTCTAGAGCTTATATACTATCCTTCTGTGGTCTTTGAAGGAGTTGAAGACAGATAGTTATGGTTATAGTTTTCCTTAGTATTAAA
The DNA here is from genome assembly GCF_943737965.1 of Phodopus roborovskii. Lineage (NCBI taxonomy): Eukaryota > Metazoa > Chordata > Mammalia > Rodentia > Cricetidae > Phodopus > Phodopus roborovskii. The sequence continues at coordinate 64,602 of NW_026126832.1, read as the reverse complement.
CATAAGTTACATAGACTTTAGACACACAAAGATAGGATAGATGATGAAATATTTTCTTCAAATCTTGCTAAATGTTAATGGACTAAATAGTGTTAACTGTGATTCTTATTTGATAACTGTTATGTGATATATTTTGCTATGTTAATGTTAAAACCCTTGTTTTTATTTAGACAGAAAAGAGGAGATGATGGGAGATGTCATTCTGTATATGTTTCTCATACTGGTTAATAATAAAGCATTGTTGGCCAATAGGAAAGGAAGATAGGAGGGACTAGGAGACAAGGAGGAAATAGGAAGTAGTAAGGAGGAGCCAAGATGGAGAGTCTGAAGAAAGCAGTATGCCGCCGGCTCCCTGGTAAGAGAAATACATAGATCAGCAGAAATGGGTTAATAATTAAGGCAGAGCTAGCCGATAAGAAACAAGTAACCGGGCCAACAGCATTGTATCAAATATAGAGTCTCTGTGTGTTATTTGGGGCTGATGTGGCGGCGGGACAAGACCGGGCGGCGGCCGATAAAAAAAAAAATGGTACTCATTACACACGACAGCTTTTACAGTTGGCTGACCTGCTGAGAAAAATGAAACTTTCTCCAAAATTAGTAGCATTAGTTACAACAAAAAGAACGGAACCAGAATACAATGCCTGAGATAAAGGTGAAATTCTTGTCCTTTGGATCAAAATGTAAATTTATAGCCAGTGGATCCAAATTATAATTAATGGTCAGGAAAAAAATGCCACATATAGCTACTCAGACCCACAGGCATCAGGATGGGTAGATTCTTGAAGACCCATCGGACCTTCGTTCTGGCTGTTACAATCACTGTCCCTCTGCATATGGCGAATCAGCTGCTCAGGCACCCAAACAGGGTTATCTGCATCTTGTGGAAAGACACAAACTGACCCTCGGGCCCATACAAGAACTGGGTTGGGGTCGCACAGTTTTCCAGTAGGGATAGTTTTCCACATAACTGAACCATAGTCAGATGACTGAGGGTGCCAATGACTGTAGACTGCAGATCGAGCAGCGCCATCAATAGTTAAAAATTTTTAAATATAAAGGACAAGAAAAAAGTGACTATGAGAAGACCCTGTAAACTCCCCCTTTTTTGTTTTATGAAGTAGGCTTTCATTGTGCAATGAGCATGTTCCACCATGGCCTGACCCTGAGGATTATAAGGGATACCCATCTTATGTGGGATAAAAATATTTGCAAAAAGAGTTAAAACCCTGACTAGTATAAGCAGGGGCATTATCAGTTTTTAATTGTCTGGGCATTCCCATATAAGCAAAGGCTTATAAACAATGGCTCTTAACATCCTTAAGCCTTTCTCCAGTATGAGCAGAGGCAAATATGAGATGAGAATATGTATCCACAGATACATGAACAAATTGTAGTCGACCAAAGGAAGGAACATGGGTAACATCCATCTGCCAGATACCATTAGGTGTGACATCACGGGGGTTAACTCCAAGGTGTGGAAAAGGTAAGAACTCTGCACATAGTGGACAATTCTTAACTATATCAATATCTTGGTATCTAGCAATTTTAAAATGGAATTTAAGTGACCCTGCATTAATTGGAAGGTTGTATGTGCTTTGCAGGATGCTTCATAACCAGACTCTCTCATCATCATGATGGCATTATCTGTTTTATTATTAAAATCAGCAATGGCATTTCCTTCATTTAAAGGGCTGGGCAAATCAGAATTTGCTTGGAGATGTCCTACAAAAATTGGAGGAGAGTGCCTCCATAGTAGGCTTTGTATATCTAGTAAGTGTTCTTGTACATGAGAGACTGGAGCTATATAAGCAGCAGTTTCTAAGGGAGCCAATATATGATACACATATTTACTATTTGTGTATAAGTTAAATGGCTCATTAGAAAAATATTGAAGGGCTAATTGTACTGCAGATAGTTCTGCAAATTGTGCAGACTTCACTTTAAGTACAGAGTGTTTGATAATGGGAAAAGAAACAGCTATTGTACAACCATTTGAATAGCCATCTGTAAATAGATTGTGGACCCCCTTCAGAGGATTTTGGGAAATAACCTTGAGCAAACACACAGGGTTTTTTTTTTTTTAATGAGCTAACTTACTGGAAGAAAAATAACTATCAAAGTGGCAGGGTGAGGAACACAAGCAATGTGCCCAATCCTCATCAAACTGTTGAAGCCATTTTATCTGTTGTTGAGTATAGGGAATAACAATTACATCTAGCATCTTGCCAAAAACTTGAAGGCTCGTTTTGTATGCCTTTTGAATAATAGAAAGCAATGCTTGGGGATAAGATTTAATTGCCTTTCTTGGGGATGAATGTTCATGCACCCACAATATAGGACCAGTTTGCCAAAATACCGCAGTAGGGGAATATGTTTAAGCAAAAACTAATAACATCAAGTTCTTAGAATAGTCAATATAATTTAAATGTGCAGATTGGAGGCATTTATGCACAAGCTGAATGCATTTCCACACAGCATGCGTTAAGGTATGTGGAGAAGTGGGATCAGAATCTCCTTGTAAAATATCAAATAATGGTGTAAGCTGCCCAGTAGTTAGGGCTAAACTAGATCGAACCCAGTTTATGTCTCCCAATAATTTTTGAAAATCATTAAAGGTGGTCAGTTTATCCAGCCTTAAAGTAGTCTTTAACAATTGATGACCAGTATTGATAGGGAAATTCTTGTTGCAATTTTTCTGGGGCTGTTCTTAAGCCAGCTAGTTGAAGATTATGTTGCAATTCCCCAAAATCCTCATTCATTTCCTTAGAATCTGGGCCACCTAAAATAACATCATCCATATAATGTAAAATATACAGGGATTGAAATTTCTCTCTAATGGGGGCAATGGCCAATTATACATAAATTTGACAAATGGTGGGACTATTGGCCATTCCTTGAGGTAACACTACCCATAGATAACTCTTTTAGGGCTCTTTAAAATTAAGGGAAGGAAAATTTCCCAGCCCACTGTGATCTCCGGCTCTTATGATAATTAAATTTTTAGGTACAACAGACTGAGGGTCACCTTGTAGGAATTTACCCAGTCCTTTTCCATGTACATAACCTTGGTTAGCCAGCATATTTTTAACAGGCTCAGTAGTAAGGACCTCGCCCATGGCATGAAGCACATCTCTCCCCCAAAGATTAACAGGCATATGACTTCACACAAAAGGCTGAAAAAGACCTGTATGTCCTTCATTATCTGACCATTTAAGAAACTGAGTACTACATTCTGGAGCCACAGCAATGTCCCTGTTGTCCACACCAACAGCAAGTCTTTGGCCTGGCTCCTCAATTGTCCCCACCTCTTTTAATAACTGAAGCTATAACCTGGACCATAATGTGATGACCATCTATGTACCGACATATGCGTATATAATCATTAAGATGTTTGGGCTTATGGTGATGTAAAGCCTCTTTACAATACTTGTTTGCATTTTCAAATGCCAATTGTTTGACTATGGGCATGGCATTTCCATCATCACCAAAAGTGTGGCCTGGCAGCTGTAGGAGGCATTCTGCAAAATCTGAATAGGGCTCAGACAGTCCCTGCAATACCGTAGATAGTTGATCTCCTGCAGCCTTATTAGGCAGGGCTTTCCAAGCTCTAATAGCAGCAACAACATTTTGTGCATGGACTACTGGGTCAAAAAAGAATTTGAGCTACAAGTGTAGAATATTGCCTAGTGCCTGCGAGCATATCTAAATTCCTAGCAGGAAATCCAGCAACAGCATTAATTTGTGTGGTTTCATTGCAAAATTCTTGAAATTTGTCTCTCTATAGCAAATAGTCACCCCCACTCAGCAAGCCTCTACAGAGCTGCATCCAATCAATACAATTTAATCCTGTGAAAGACTCAAAAATTGTCTGAGTAAAAGGAGGATGGTGCCCATAAGCAGTGACAGCCTCTTTAAGCTGTTTTATATCCTTAAAAATTTAATGGGCTGTGCTCCGTCACTCTGTTATTCTGCAGATCCACTGTCTCAATCAATGGATACACTTGTCTTTCCTATTCTAACACTTGTACCTTGGTTATTAAATCTTTGGCTTCTTCCTCTAACCCTCGAGGTATAGAGGCCCTACAAAAGGAAGCAGAATCACAAAAAGTTGCTGTGCCTTGGGAGTTAAAATATTGGCTCACCAGCTTCAGTTTCTGATTCCAAAGTATCCAGTACATCAGTTACAGCATGACTATCATCTCCTAGTTGGGAACCCTCTTGTCCCCTGATACATATTGTAGTTCCTCAAAAGTCCTATTCATCTCTGCCATTTTTCTTTTTAATTGTAGCAATGAATTCTTTAGCTGTCTTGTTTTAATCCTATTGCCCTGTCTTTTCAATAGGGCCACTAATAGTCCACTCAGACTTTCCGTAGGGTTACTGGCACCCATCCTTCAATACACCCTCATTCACTTAATTTTGCTGGCCGGCCTCCGAGGGTGATTTCTTAGGTGATCCTTTCTTTCCAAATCTTGGTGGGCAAGATCCACTGGTATTGTCTATGCCCTGATTTGTTCCACAAATCAGGTGATGGCCTAGAGATTGAAATAAATTCAAGACAGGGGGTCATTCGTTCAATGGCAATGTCAGAACACCAAATGCCGAATGCAGTTTATTGAGGGGAAAGAATGGTCTTAAATACCAACTTACAGCACAATGGAAAATTACAGGAATTTTAGGCTGAGCTCCTCCCTACGAGGTGTGTGTTGTCACAAGGTGTGTATCATGAGGTGTGTTATCAAAATGGGAAGAGTTCCAAAACAGCCTTGGGGCAAGGATTTCCAGCCACCAGCTTCAGGCTTGCTCAAGGTCCCTCGGGGGTCCATGAAGGTTCTACACCATATCTGTGTTAAGCAGGAAGTTTGATAAACACATTGTAAATGTCTGCTTCTTTGACAATATAGTCATATAATTCTGGCACTTCCCACATTTATTTCATGACATGGACATTACAATGTATTCATCAAGTTACCTTAGAAGGAAACTGAATTTGATGTTCACATAGAACTTTTCTTGGCCCTTTAAAAATCATATAGCCCTGAGGAAAAAAACCAAAATGAATAGACATAAAGGGAGACACAAGCTAGTAGATCAATTATACTCATATAACATCAAAGAAATTTTATGAGTGGGCCAACCTCTCACAGCAATATCCCAGACCCTCATACCCACATCTGTCTTTGTTAGGGTTTTATTGCTGTGAAGAGATACTACATGCCATGGAAACTCTTAAAAAGAAATCATTTAATTGAGTTGTCTCACTTAATGTTTCAGAGATTCAGTTAATCATCATTATGGCTGGGGCATGGCACCCTGCATGTGAATGTGGTGCTATAGGTTAGTGTCATTAACTCTTGACTCAGAGGCAACAGAATGTTCACCAACACATTGGCCAGCATCCTATATACAAGAAACATCAATGCCTGACTCCACCCACACCCAGGGACATACTTCCTCTAACTAGGTAAAGCCCACTCCAACAATTCCACACCCCCTAATACTGTCACTAGTGGAACTCACAGACTATGGACTGACTGTTGGAGGATTTTCATTTCATCAGACTAAACCCTGTGAATAGATCTGTTCGAGGGACACTGGCAGTGAAACCAGGAGCTATCCCAGGTGACAAACTGGATGTTTGTACATCCTATGGTGAGACACCTTGTTCTGTCATGATACAGGATGTAATGCCTAGAGCCTTCCTCAGCTTGGTATGCTAGACTTTGTTGACTCCCAAAGGAAGTTCTTATCCCCTCTAAGAATTGGATGGGGCTTATGAAGGGGAAGATATTGGGGAAGGAAGGTGGGGAGGGAGGTGAACTATGGATGGTATTTAAAATGAAGACTAAATTTTAAAAATAACATTTAAAAAGAAGCAGTGTATTATTTGTATCATGCACCCAAAGCGACTGGTTTTGTTTTCATTTGCCTATAAGTGTAATGATGGAAAAATTTAGCCTAAATCTCCATAGACCTTGCCACCTAGCAGTGAGTATGCTAAAGGTCACATTCTTTACTGTTTATGACAGTTGTGAGTGAGTGAGTAAGTGAACACACAAAATGAGCCTTGTCACACCACCCAGAAGCCCTAGCGAAAGCAGACTTCCTGGGTAAGTGCAGGCTTGAATACTTCAAATTAATTGATCCACACCAGATGCTATGAGATGATTGGTTTATGATGTGTGGGCTTTATTGTAACCCTATAAAACCTGTCTAAACACTGTACTCAGGGTTCCCAGTCCTCTACCCCACGTGGAGTATGGCTGTGGACCCTAGTGCACTGGAATATAAAAAAACCTCATGCTTTTGCATCAAGACCACTTATCGTGAGGGATTTGGGGGAGGGCGCCTTTCCTGAGTTGGGGCATGAGAGTCCACGGCATCTGCGGGTCTTTCATAAGTAAAAATAAATGTTTACACCAAATTTTGAATATACAGTATTTGAAAGAGAGATGTTTTCCTTGTGTGTTTATTGGACACACCATAGAAGTGGTTGTTAGACATCCTGTATCTATAGTAAGAGGTTTTTACGAACTTCTGTGTTTGGTTGGTGGGATCTGAAATCAGGTCATCTGCAAGATTATGTGCTGTGCCATCTGCTTAGCCTATATAAATAAAGAATTCAATGAATAATCATTGGGAAATGGATGCCTCAACATTATGATACCATGGAAGGTAAATCTGCAATATGAATTCATTAAAATACAAATAAAATTTCCAACACCTCATCTAATTCCTGACCTATATAAAACTGGAAACACATGTAAGTATCAACAGGATTACAAATGATAGTGCATACACTGACACAGTGTGACATTTATACTCACAGCAAATCTACAGCAATTGAGAAGGTACAAAATATTTGGGAAAGAATAAAGGGGATGTATAGAAAAATGGAAAAAGAAATGCAGGAATATATAACCAACCATTTCTCAAGAGGTCAAGGGAAAATCAGCCTTGTAAAATGAGGTCTTGACTAGTGTAACACACCTACCAATGATTTTACGTGTTTACAAAGTAAATAACTAGACTTCACGACTCCCAAAACTTTAAACAAGAAGAAGCCTTAAACTGTTCGGCCTCTGACCCTCAAACTACTGATATTTCTTCCTAACAGATATGTGCCATAGTATAAAACTCCACATACAAATGGGGTTAATCTCTTGCTTTGCTACTGCAAACTCTCATGTCCCCTCGTGGTTTAAGGTAAACATGGACATGTTGATGCCCAGATGGAAAATAACATAGAAAAATAATTTAATATCTGTTCCTGCCACATGTATCATGAAACAGCATGAGGCATCCGCACAATCCACACGTTCAACATCATACACACCTAGAAAGTTCTGTAGATCAGAAATTCCATTTGTTCCCAGAAACTCAACTTTCCTGAATCACACCATTGTTGTGGGAGGTAGGAAAATGTTAATAGCACTCTGATCACATATTGCTGAAGGAAGATCCCCATCACTTCTTTTTAGCAGTTTCTAAACTTTGAGTAAATCATGTAAGAAAACCTAAATGTTGAATGAGATGTTCATAAATTCCAGAAGCCAAACTTACAGTTTACCAGTGAATGTTCCCACAAACCACAAAAGCAACCCTGTGATGCACAAACTTGTCACATGGTCTCAAGTTTTTCATCTGGCAGACATAATTTTCTGTAGGGGAAAACTGTGATTGTTGAAAGTGGATTTATTGGGCTGTCTCAGAAGCTAAGGGCCACATACTCTAACAATGCCTAACAATGGAAACTTAAAGAATTCTGTAGTTGTTTGGTTTATGAGTCTAGATGTCTTAGCTGGTCTTCAGCATAAAGAAGTATTTCAAAGAAATGCTCTCTAAAGCTATTATGGAATAGACTCAGTAGGATCCATATGGCATCAAATTTGTGGAGCCTGTAAGATATGTGTCCAAGTATGATGGTATTTTGTGGTCCTTTAAAAATGAAGCTCCATTTTATTCATTCACTAAATTTAAGTCATCAACCAAAGGTAGAGCAATGCCAGAGGACTTCTATTAATATGTATAAGTGGCTAATAGTAATTGCTTCCCATATTAAATGCACTCCATAACTGCACATACCATCTCCCTTCAGGCACTGTATAGCTGCACTTACTCCCTGCCTGAAGGGTGTGTTTAAACCTGACTGGGCCCAAATCTATTGTTATTTAGATGGGAGACTTTCACCATCCAGTCTCAGGAATCTTGTAGCAGGAAAGATGATGTCTTAAGTACAATAGAGTTATTTCATTTCAACTTTCCTGGTTGAAATGGTGGTAAGGGAAAATTAAAAGCACTGTGGTCAAATCTTGCTGAAGGATGATCCCCATCTCCTATTTCCACTGATTTTTAAACCTGAATGTGGAATGCCATATTCCTAAATTCCAGAAGCCAAAATATTAGTTTCTCCCTTGTATGTTCCAAAACATGCCAAAAGCAAGCCTGCGATGTACAGAGGAAACAAATATTTGTTTCTGTTTTGTTTTCTTTTGGTTTGGGTTGGTTTTTCAAGGCAGGGTTTCTCTGTAGGTTTGGAATGTTCTTTGAAAATCAGCCTGGCCTAGAACTCATAGTGATCTGTCTGGCACTACCTCCCAAGTGCTTGGATTACAGTTTTGCAGCACCACAGACCAGTATGGATACTGATATCACAGCTATCTCACTCTCCTCAGGGAACATATATACAAGCAGGCTCAGAGCACAAGGGCCATTGGCCCTGGGCAGCACAAGTCACATGGTCCCTCACAATCCCAGCAGCAATTACAGCTAGGCAGAGCTGCTCTTCCTGCACAGCATCCCAGACACTCACCATGCTGTGTGGCGGTGGTTTACATTTGGAGCTCCTACAAGAGAGCCTGCAATTTCTTTTCATGATAACATCTGTCAATTATCACCAAGAAATGGCCAGTCAGGCATTTTGCAAATCATCTAAAATTGATTACAGTTTCCACAATGCTAATTTCCACTGATAGGAAGCACAAAATTGCTCATGTTCCTTCTGTCTCCCACCTCTTTCTGCACAGTGTCTATAGCAAAATCAAAGTTCTTAAATGAACTCAATTATTTCATATTCCTCTCTTTAATTGCAGTCCCCAATATCAGCCACAGTGTTTGGTAAACAGTCAATAAATGATCTGTATTTGCTTCTCAATGAACACCCAAAGCCTGATGCTGAAGGATGCAGTAGTTTCTTCCCAGCACAGGGTAGCACAGGCATGATAAAATGTGATCCATGCAATTTTCATACGTAACCCTGTATGTCATGCCCCAGCTAAATATAACCTTCCAAAATTTTGTTCACACAAATCTAGTCTATCTTCATTCATGTGACATGAATTAATACACCCTGAGGATATAAAAAAAATCACTGGATATTCATTAGTTAAGATTTTTTTTTCTTATTGCTATGTATAAACACAAACAAATTCCACAAGTCTTGTTGTTTTTTGAGAAAGAGTTTCTCTGTGGCTTTGAAGTCTGTCCTGGAACTAGTCTTATATACCAGGCTAGTCTCGAACTCACAGAGATCTGCTTGCTTCTGCCTCCTGAGTAATCCTCTCCCACTCAGGGAATCCAACCCCGGACAAACCAATAACAGGCAGGGATGAGATATTCACCACTATTCTATCCAAGAGAGATCTCATACAGAAGACACTTAATTGGAGTGACTCACAGTTTCAGAGGTCCACTCCATTGTCATCATAACAGAAAAAATGATTTGAAGAAGAATGTCATGTTCATTTCATCTTGATACACAGGCCACAGTATGTCATCTTACACACTTGCTCATATCCAGCACACGGAAACCCTGAAAGCCCATAACCAGTTAAACTCTTCTTCCCAAAATGCCAGCCTAACTGCATCAATGCCACACCTTCTAATAGTACCACTCCCTATGACATCATCGGCCCATTCTCCTCAAGCAGGGCCTTTTTCATGATAGTAACTTAAGCAGCTGACTACCTAACCTGATTCCCTTTGAAATACACACACACACACACACACACACACACACACACACACACACACAAAACTGTTCATTTTACTCTAGTCTGAAGAAAAAAAGCATGCTACACATGATTTTTTTTTCCCTGTAAGTGCAATGCATGGTCGACTCCATGATGTCCATGATATAAATGGACAATTTTAAAACACGATGGACATAATTTTTCATCTTCTGTTATTTTTACATCATTAGTGATTTTGGAGTGGGTTATATTTTAAATCAAATTGCAGTGTTACAGATTAATGATTTCTGTTTATTAAATATTTCTGTAAAAATAATTGGTATCCACATATAAAATGTTTAAGATGCTTGGTCCACAAACAGGTACTGAAGGAATACATTCACCTATTTAAGAAGGGATAATCAAGAGATCAGCAAGGACATTGCCCTGGAAGCAACAAACTGGGATCAAGGACACCTACGTCAAAAAGAATGAGCCTGTCTCAGAAACCTAATTCTAAAAAACTGGAAGAGCAGCTGTTCTATATTTGCCTTTCCAATGAGAAATAACTCCATAGACTTAAGAGATATGTAAAGAATATCTCTGTAATGATAGCATGCATTCTTTTCTGGCTAATGGGCAAAGGGGACAGAGCCTAAAACAGATTTGTTGGGAGATTTTGAGACAGGGTTTCCCTGTGCAATAGCCTTAGTTGTAATGAGACTACCTGTGTTTATGACACTGGTCTGAAACTCTCAGAAATCTGCCTGCCTGTGTCTCCTGAGTACTGGGTTTAAAGGCAAGCACCACCACAACCTGGATCATAAAACAGACTTAAGCATTACAAAGTAACTGCCATTTTTAAGTTCTTCCAGGGTCAGATTACATCTGACACTTTGAAGAATTTGAGTAGTAATAAGAAACAGCAAGTGAGGCCAGGAATGCAATTAAAATTTTCAACAGAAAAATTAGTACTATAATTATTTAATAATACATGAGTAACATGAAACACAGGTTCACACTTCACTGACAGGGTTTGGAGTGGAGGACCAGAACATGAGGAAAAGAGGAAAGGCAGAACAAAGAAAAGATAAAACCTGTGAAAGGGACGTCTTACTTAACCTATGTCTTAATCTAAGTACGCTTTTTATGAGGAATAGTTTATTGTTCTCTCCTTTCAGGGGGAGATGGAAAAAAATGGGAGATTTTAGGAATTCAGTAGGAGTTATCTTTCAATGAGACCAGCTCATGAGAATACTACTCAAGCATTGCATCATGAGGAGAACACAGTGCATCTGGGGAACTTTAGTGATTAAACCCTCAGCACACTTGGGACCAATAACCCCAGCTCCATTTGGTGGGAATAGAAGTGTTCACAGGATATGAAGCAACCTCACCACAAAGGCTCTGGATTCTGAAAATTACATTCTCTCCAAACCATGTTCATTATGTTAAATGAAGGGATCTATTTCATTCTCAATACCTGAGTGTCTAAGTCTAGGTGCCCCGGCTGATACTGGCTCTACTAAGCTCATTAGTGGGTTTGAGAAAGAGCTATGCTCTTCTTTGTGAGTCAGGACCTAAACAGATGTCTTGCTTGCTCAGTCAACCCCTCAACACAACAGTGTTTACCTTTTCAAACAGTTCTCCTCTGGGTTCATCTTGCCCATCTGGCTGAACTATGATTTTCTCTAGAAGAAAACTCGGCCATCTGGCAGACCATTCCAGTAATTCCCCCTTAAGCAGCTTGAGAATGACCTCTTCTATGATATGAGGATGGGCCTAGGGGCACTTTGTTAATCAGGAGTTTCTCCTTTGACATGATTTGCAGCCAAACTACTACAGAGAGATTTAGGGATACAAAAAGGGATAATTGCTATGTAGCTTAACATTGAGTTTAGGTGAACTGAATTTGCTCTTTACCTGGTTGTCACAGGCACTTAAAATCAGGAAAGAGAAGCAGGCTCCAGATGACAAACAAGATAGTAGCTCTTTCTCCTCCTAGAAAGCTGGATGATGGCTCTAAAAATGTAGGAGTTTTATCCCTGAAACTCAGAGCAAATGGTTGGAAAATGCATAGTAATGAAAACAGTAGTCTTCCTAGACATAGTTGGAGAGGAATGAAACTAGGAAGGTTGTATTTGTGAGCAATATTGTTAGTCAGCACATGTTCAGTAGCAGGTTCAAAACAAAAGAAAGCAAAAACTAATTGCATTATTCGAGGTTCTGTGCATGGACAGGGGTGGTAGGATGAATTTCTCCATATATGTAATAAATGGATTTATTATAATGTCTCATAGGCTTTAGAACAGGTAGTCCAAAAATGGCTGCTTAACAATGGGCACCTGAAGACTACAGCAGTTGTTTAGTTCACCAGGGTGCATGTCTCAGCTGGTCATCATTATACTTGTCAAGTCCAAAGAAGAAAGCTCTAAAACTAGTAAAGTAATAAACTTGGTAGCCATAGCTAGGGGAAGCAGCAACAGAAGAAGAGCTTCCTCCTTCAATTCCATTTAGACATGCAGTAGACTACCAGATGGTGTGACTCATATAAAGGTGTATCTGATTCTTCCTTACATATTTTGTTTTATTAATGTATTTCATTTCTGATTACTGACAGCCTCCTTAGTTGTGATATTAAACATGTTCACTGCCACCAAGTAGTTAAAGATGGATCTCATCATCTCATTCCATATAAAGCTTCCCTGAGTGGCTTTGACAGTTCTGGAACACATTCTGCCTGCAGGTCCCATCTGAAATCCTATACGGGAACCCATTCCAAGTTGTCATGGGTACAGAGAGCTCAAATAACAACTATGGTCCATAAGATATTATCTTTCCTACCATAGGTTGTCTGGGCCTTTATGGTTATTTATCTCCTATCTAAAAGCAATATATTTGGGCCCATAAAGGCTTATAGACACCCTTTAGACAGGGAATACATGCAAGTATGGGGTTTCTTAACATAGATAATATGTGCAGTCATGGAATGTCTTTAGTATTAGGTGAAATAACTCCTATTTGCTCTTTATATATATTCATAGAACACCTCTGCCATTGACCGACCATTGGTTGACTAAATTCTGACATGAATTAAATGGAGCATTCATTATCTATAGTGAGATAAGCACCTTGGCCCTGCCTCTGACACAGACCACGCCCATTGGGGGGGTGGAGACAGGGCCGGATGTGACCCAGGGAATGAATTTTGAGGAGGATACTGGGAGAGCTCTCTTGCCTGCAGCACAGGAACAGCTTCCTGGGACCAGGAACCTTCTGGTGTTCGTCTTCCTATAATGTAAGTTATTTCTCCCTGAATAAACATCTATTCAGCCTATTTTTTTCTCCTGATCCTTATCGAACATCAATATCTGGTGTCAGAAGCAGACTCTGGATTTTTACCGGACCTGGTTTTCACCAAGTCGGCAGATGCTGCTCGCTTCCCACACCATCCCTGAATGAGCAGGGTTCCTTGCCTAACCAGGTGGCTATACCCCACCTTGTGGGACATTTGCCTCTGCCCTATGACTTTACATCCACTATGGCACTGAGAAAGCACTCACTGCTTCTCATCTTTTGCCTATTCCCCACTTTGCATTTGCAGCTGTGGTGCACATGGCGCCTGCCCAGCTGGTGTGTTTACTGTGGCCCAAAGGCGCCAGTAAGTGGCAACACCTGTTAGCCCTGGGGCCCTAGAAATTTGCACAAAGCTCCTTTCACTCATGAGTTTAACAAAATTTTACTTGCCTTAGTTTGTTAAGAGCTATTCTACAGGGACAACAATCAGAAGGATTGTCTGCTGCCGGATGCAATTTGGTGGGACACCGCCAGGCACTACTACCACAAATTGAGATCAACAACTAAAACCATCAAAGTTCGAGGACAGCAGAATTATACCTAAGGTAAGTGCAACATACTTCGCCATTTAAGATGATATAATATGAGATAAATTGTTCCATACCTAGGGTGGATAATCTTATGATGCAAGACTTTAGAAATTCTTTTACTTCAAATATAGAAAGAATTTTAACATAAGAAAAATCATGTCTTAACCAATATATACTTTTTTTTGTAATAGCAATGGGTATCAACATTAAGATATTCTAAATGGTTTGAGCTTAAAGCAAACAATAAGAAAATTTTAAAAACCAACAGAGACTTAGTAACAGGGGTTCAAAATATGGAAAATAACAATAAAGAGCTAAAAAACCAAATGCAGAATATTGAAAATGACAATGGAGAGCTGACAATTAGAATGAAAACCTAGAAGGATAAAAAAAGGTTTAGAATATTGAAAATGACGCTATTAGAAGGCAAAACATAGAATGCTTAGAAAAACAGTTCAGTCTATTGAAAATGGCAATAGAAGGATGAAAAACAGAACAGAAAACATACAATGTTTGGAAACAATTGTTTAGAATATTGAAAATGAAAATGGAGAGCTTAAAATTAGAAGACAAGCATACAATACTTAGAGAAAAAGATTCAGAATATTAGACATGCAAATGGAGAGCTGACAGGTAGAATACAAAAAATGGAACATAAAAATGACCAACAATTTTTTTTTTATGTCTAATGCTTCAAAAATCAAAACAGAAACAATGCAATGCATTAACATGTTGACAGGAACAGCTGATTCCTGGTTGAACAGAGCTGCTAATAAAGTTAAAACCTGGAAAATCAGATGCAAAGACTAGCAGAATCTGTTCCATGTCTTAGGATTAATTGAAAGCTAGCAGATAGAAATTTGTGTTTGGAAGGCAGTTTACATTTCATTCAGATTTTATCTAAGAATGAAAATATTAAAAAATATGGACTCTTTAGTAGTTGGAGAATGCAAGGGACTTACTGATTCAATGAAGTCTCTAGAAAGTTATGTGATTCATTATCATACACTCAAAGACAAAATGCTGAATAGATTTCAGGCCTTAGAAGACTACTGAGCCCTGACAAATCAGGGTAAGACAGCCTATTTACCTCCCTGCCTTTGTTGTGTTCTGTCAAGTACTCTAGGCCTTAGCCAAAACTGGCTGTACCAACCTTGCTGTGAGACCTTTGGTGACTGTCCAGGTAGCATGCTGTTTCTGTCCTTGATGCACCATTTGGAAATTGCCCATCCACAATTCCTGCCTCCCCTAGTATTGTTATTTTCCTTCTCAGGTCTTTGATGAGGTTGAAGATTAAATTATTACAACTATTATTCTCTCTTCCTAGTTAGATGTAACAGGTTCTAGACTTATTCTTTCCAGCTTAGGACAACTCTATTGTAAACAGTGTTTTGACTTCACCCTAGGACTAGTTAGGTCTTAAGATTGTATATTCTCAATTTTCCTTTTGTTAGAGCACAATGTCTTTTTATTTAATTTATTATTTTACATGTTGATCTCAGTACCCTTTTCTTCCGCCTCTCCCTCCTTCCCTCCCTCCCTCCCTTTTACCCCCCTCTGCTCTCTCACATGCACCCTAACAACCCTCCCCTTCTATCCCCCCACCCCAATTCCATATGTAGAGCAATGGCATCCAGTTTGGGTCATGTGGATCTGACAGGTTATTTGAAATATGAACTAGGGCTTCTCACCTGTATCTAGGTTAAGGCAGTTATTCCTCCATGGGGGATGTGTTCGCAAGGTCCTTTTGTGCACCAGGGATATATCCTGGCTCCACTGCCTGAGGTCCCTTAGACTGCTCAGTCCATCTGGCAGAGACCCATATTCAGGTGGTACTGAGTCAGTCCTATGCTGGCTTCCCAGTTCTCAGTCAGTTATTAGAGCACAATTGTTATTCACTGTTTTTTATATAGGTTTTGTATCAAGCATAAATCTTTTCTTAGACTAAAAGGGGAACTGTAGTGAGATACTCACTTTGTTCACATGCACATTTTGTGGAGACAGAGCAGGAGATTACCTGGGGGAACTAAGTCTGAGGAGGGGGCTCAGAGAGCTCTATTGCTTGCAGCATGGGGACAGGAGTACATCTGGAGGTATCCTTGGGACCAGGAAGGAACCTGCTCATATTCCTTTTTCTATGTTGTACGATATTTCTCCAGAATAAACATCTACTCAGCCTATTTGTTTCTCCTGATCATTATTAAACATCAATAAAGGAGAGCTGGTGTACACTCATGAGCAGAAACAGGAACCAAGAGTTAAGAGTGCAGAGGGCGCAGAGAATTTCAGGAGAAGGCACCACACTGAGAAGGTACACTCAGGATTTAAATAAATAAATAAGATATTCACTTCAGCCACACACCTCTGAGTAAGAGTCACTGATAAGAGGAAAAATGGAAAATAGAAAAGGAGAGTATTGTCTATGATAACGATGTTTGAGAAAATCAGAGAAAGACACTAAAGGTAATGTAAAAAGTTATAGAGGTTCAAAGAATAGTAGAAAGTTCATAGGAAGATGTAAACTGTTGTGTGCTCTGATATCTACAAATATAAATTTAAGATTAGTAATATGTGTTAAAAATTTTGACCATGCCAGGTTAATTGTTTAAACGTTCCTTTTATTTCTCTAAAGAAAACTATATGTACTTGTTAAAAAGTTCTAGAGTTTGCCAATATAGCAAGACCAGCCATTTGGACAAAATACTGTTCTTCTCTGTACTGTTTGACTTTATGCTTTATGAACTGGACATGCAGGACCCACAGGAAAGTGACTCTGATACAAGATGGACATTGCTACAGAGTTCCTTCTTCATGAAAGAGTCTGCTAGACATTCTGCAGGATGTGGAGAAAAGTGACTGACAAACTGCCAACACAGGTGGGACATTTTTAAATGTTTTGCTTTGCTGAGAAGTCTGCCAGACACACTATGATCTATAGACTGGAGATGGAACATCACAGAAGAATGTTGGAATTGTCCCGGTGAGTTGTCTCTTTCAATTCTAGAGTTTATATATTATCCTTCTATGTTCTTTGATGGACTTGAAGACTGATAGTTAAGGTTATAGTTTTCCTTAGTTAGAATTAAAGTTACATATAGGACTTTAGACTCATAAAGATAGGATAGATAAAAGAATATTTTCTTTAAATATTACTAAATGTTAAAGGACTGAAAAAGTTCTATCTGTGATTCCTGTTATAAACCTAAGTTTTATTTCAAGAATAAAGCGAACACAAAAAGGGTTTAAATGTTTTTGGGGTCTAATGCTAACAGCCCTCAGGTCAAAATTCATCTCTGAGCTCTGGTCATTTGATTAAGATGATGAGAAAATCAGATGTCCTTTTAATGTAGATGACATTAATACTGTTTTTTTGTCTAACGGTGTTAAAAATTGACACTAATTAAAAGGTTACAATTATTCACACTATAAGTTAACATAAATTTAACAGTCACCAAGGTCATAATATGTTTGAAGACATAAATGGCACTTTATTTTTGATATCACAAAAAGACATTATCAGATGTGTAATTTTTTATGAAAACATATTTAAATGTTTAAATTTATAAGGTTTCAGGATATTTATGCTTTTAATATATTGTTAATGTTTGTGCTTATATCAAAGGGCTAAAATATAAGATCACAGCTGTAAGCTCTATATACTAACCAAAAGTTGAGATGCTCATTTTTTATGATACAGAAGGCAATGCATCCTTGTTTTTTGCTAAATTTGGTAAGCGTAAAATATTTAGATAAATTGAGTCACATAGATGTTTCATGTTTCCCTAAAAGGAGTTCCAAATTAAAATCAGTATTTTTAAAGCTAAACCTGACAATAAAAAGTTCTAGTTTTTTAAAAGCTGTTTAATCTATTATAAAATGTTAAGAAACACAAGTTACTAGCCATTCTTATAAATTAACTGTTGATTATAATCAAACTAAATGTTAATGAATAATAACAGGGATAAACCTCACTCTGTTGCCTATACATGTTCTAAATGATTAAGGTTAAAACAAGTACCTGAAACAAAGTTGTCTGTTCAGATACACGTAGAATGGCTTCTAATACTATAGATATCTGTATAGAATAAGGCATTTAAATGTTAACTAAACAGCTGTAATAATATCAGACAAAGAATCACAGATCCTAAAAATGACCCCAGGCCTCTAAAGAAGATTATGAGGCAGCATGGATTGTTATGACACTGACCAGGGAGCAAGATGCTCAAATACAATGTCTACTGCCAGGCAGGACCCAGCTTAGTCTTTGTAGATGGAAAAATATTTTTTGCACCACCTTTGCCTAGACAAAAGTAGGTCAGTCTTTTCCATGTCTCTCTTCCACAGAGAAAAGGCAAACAAACAAAAAGCCTCTAATATTATGCATTTGGTGAAGAACTCCTCCCTCAATCCCATACACAATTGGTTATGGCTAGGAATATAAGGAATGGTCCTTGTTAGTTTTTTTAGTAGATTGAACAGTTAAATAACTATATCCTTCTCACATCTGATAGTTTTGATGGCTGGGCTGACCATAACTTTGTCAGCTTGGCAGTATTAGGCAGCATTAATATGGCTCCTAAATAAGGATCTAAAACCATAAAAGTCATTTTTGAACATTTGTTTATTAATTATGCATACAGTATTCTGCCTTCATATGTCTGCAGGCGAGAAGAGGTAGTCAGATCTCATTACTGATGTTTGTGAGCCACAATGTAGTTGCTGGGGATTGAACTCAGGACTTCTAGAAGAGCAGCCAGTACTCTTAACCAATGAACCATCTCTCTAGCCCAAGACATATACATCATAAAATATAAAAAATTTATTTACGATATAAAAATTCAGAGCTTAACTTTTAATCAAGTTCTGATAAGCTAATCTAGCAGGGACTCCCAGCTGTTTAGTCACAAACTCAATGTTTTATGATTTATGTTGGGTGTTATCAAAGTGTAAATATGAAGGATATTTCATCAGGCCTAAGGCACCACTGACCAATCTATACATGGATCTCTCTTGACAGAAGAAAAATGTACAAGTTTGTAACCCAAATCTGTAGTTTTTGCTAGAACTGAAAGGCATAAGTACATTCCTGCTGTTTTACAGATACCCAATATCAACTTTTTCTACAATATAGATTTCAGTACAGAGTGGTGATGATAATATATCTCAAACTTATGTTCCCAATTTAACCATGTCTCAGCAGATTTGTGCTTCTGGCAGATGAGCATCAGTTACTGACTACATTCTGCTCCTAAATACTGCTCTGGACTTACTGTGAACCAGTACAGCCAATGTGAATCTTCAACAGGGTCTATACACTAATGCCTCTGATAAATGTGCAATTTGCTAATTTGCTGAATCCACCCTCCTTTTTCTCCTTTTTTTTTTTCATTTGGTTTTATATAGCATTTTAGCCATTTCACGCCCAAGAAAACACTGCAAAGGTAAGCAGGAAGTAGTACAGGAAAGAATACATTTCACCTTTTCCCTGGTTGAGATGCTATATCAAAAGTAAACCAAAGTGAAGTCCTATACATAGGGGGCAATGTGAGTAACCTGTACCAGAAGTCTTTTACCTATTGGAGGCCCAAAAATTGGGCATCTAAGGTTTGTGTGAAAGAGGTAATGTGATGGAAAAATTAATAACTAAAAGTTATAAAATTAGGGCTTATTGGAAGAAGGAAAAATTAATGAGAACAAGAATTTCTGCCAATAGGTAAGTCCCTGACTCAAGAGAAGAAGTAAAAACAAAGAAAAAACCCCAAACTTTCAGGTGTGCTTATCAATCTTGCCTAAACAAATGATGGATTCTGTTAACTTAGATCCATGAAGACCTTGTAAATAAATTTGTACTCTATGAACTGTCTGTATCTTGCAAACCTTGTGAACTGAGAATAGTGATCTCAAGCTTCACTTTCTGTTTACCCTGTTATAAACCCCTCAGAATTTTAAGCCACTACCTTACTTTTCTGACAGAGTGAGGTCCCAGCTGGTTTGATTTTTACCAGTAAAAACCTTTTGCTTTTGCAGCCAGGAGTCACTTCCTTGGAAGTTGAGGAAACCAGTAGGCATAATAGTAACAAGCTGCTCAAGGAGGCTTTATAGGCTATAGAACTCTAGGTGACAACTATTTGAAAATCAAAACACTGTTGTGCCAGCGACATGCCTGTACTACTTCCTGCTTACTTTTGCAGTGTTTTCTGAGTTGCAAGTAGGCTAAAATGCTAGACAATACCAACAAAAGGAAGTGGGATTCAGGAAATGGACCATTTATCAGAGGCATCAGTTTGTAGACCCTGTTGAAGATTCACCTTGGCTGGGCTGGTTCAGAGTAAGGAGGGAGAGCACTATAGAGGAGCAGGCTGTAGTCAGCAACTGATACTCATCTGCCAGAAGCACAAATCGTCTGAGACATGTTTAAACTGGGAACAATGGTTAAAATGTATATATTTAATTGGAACTCTTAGTTCCTTACCTTTGGTGATCAAGAAAGACAGCAAGACCAGGGATAAAATTCCATCCTCAGGAAAGCTGTATTTATCTGCAGTCCTTTTGACCTGTAAGAAGTGGATAAAAGCTTTATGACATTTGATCCTCTGAAGCCTATATGAACTGTGTTATATAAAAGGACATAAAAGTTTTAGATATATTATCATCACCAATCTTTGCTGAAATCCAAATTGTAGAAAAAGTAGATTTTGGGTATCTATAAAACAACAGGAATGAACTTATGCCTTTGAGTCCTAGCAAAATTTACAGATTTGGGTTAGAAGCTTTTTCTTCTGTCAAGAGCGATCCATGTATAGATTGGTCAGTGGTGCCTTAGGCCTAATGAAACATCCTTCATATTTACACTTCGATGACACCCAATATAAATCATACAACTTTGAGTTTGTGACTAAACAGCTGGGAGTCCCTGCTAGATTAGCTTATTAGAACTTGATTAAAAGTTAAGCTCTGAATTTTTATATTGTAAATTAATTTTTTATATCTTTAAGTAGTATATGTCTTGGGCTAGAGAGATGTGGCAGAGTTTAAGAGTAAGAGTACTGGCTGATCTTCTAGAAGTCCTGAGTTAAATCCCCAGCAACTAAATTGTGGCTCACAGACATTTATAATGTGATGTGGTATCCTCTTTGGGTGTGCAGACTTGTATGCAGGCAGAACACTGTATGCATAATTAATAAATAAATGTTCAAAAAAGACTTATATATCTTTATATGTTTAAATCTTTATTTAGGAGCCATATTCAGGCTGCCTTACTGCCAAGCTCACACAGTTTTGTTAGCCAAGCCATCAATAGAATTAGAGATCTGAGAATAAAAAAAATATATGCTACTTTTGAATCTATTAAAAAAATCACAGGGACCGTTCCTTATATTCTTAGCCATAACCAATTTTCTATGGCATTGAGGGGAGAAATTTTTCACCAATGTGAGAGGTGGTTTTATTTTTTTTATTTTTATTTTTTCGTGTGGAACCTGGAATTGGAAAAGTCTGAACTTATTTTGTCTAGACAAAGGTGCACACAATATTCTAGTACCCTGCAGCCTCTACACTACCCAGTCCAAGCTGGGTCCTTTCATGCTGCAGGCATTGTGTTTCAGCATCTTGCTCCCTGGTCAGTGTCATCACAATCCCTGCTGCCCCACAGTGTTCTTTAGAGACCTTTGGTCATTGTTAGGTTCTGTGATTCTTCGTCTGAAATTATTACAGCTTTTTAGTTAATATTTACATGCCTTAGGACTTTTCCATCATGCCCTGAGAGATGCAGAATAAAATAGAGATCTTCCTATTGAACAGGGACGAGGGAATGCAATTGTCTGAGGTCAGGGCCTTTGTGTAGGTGTTTTTTCATATCCTGAAAACACAGCTCTTACTCCTGCTGACTTTCTAGTGTTCTCCCATTTCCTTCCATTTCCTCTTGAAAGCAGTAAAGAGGTAGCAATTCTTTATAAGAAGTTTACATAGAATAAGACATAAGTTAAGCAAGACCTCTCTGACCCAGGTTTTATCTTCTCTTTGTTCTGTCTTTCCTACCTTCCTCATCTTCTGGCACATCTGTGTCAGAACCTGTCATTAAAGTGTGACCTGCTGTTGCATGTCACTGGTGTACTATGAAATCATTATGGTACTTTTCTGTTGAAGTCTTTCATGGCCTTACTGGTCCGACTTGCAGTTTCCTGACCCTATTTAAATTCTTCAAATTGTCTGCTGGCATCTCACCTTGGAAGAACTTAAAAGTGGCAGCAATTGTGGAATGCAAAATATGTTTTAGGACCCAGACAGTCATGATGAATGCCTTTAATCCCAGACCTCAGAGGGCACATGCAGGCCAATTTCTGTGAGTTTGAGACTAGTGTGCTCTATAGAGCTAGCCCCACTACAACTAAGGCTATAGCACAGGAACCTGAGAAACTCTGTCCCAGAAAATTATCTGTTGTAGGCCTTCTTCTCTTTGAACATTAGTGAGAGATGGTTGCATGCTATCATTACAGATGTTGTTTGTTTGTTTGTTTGTTTGTTTTCTTTCTTTTAACCTCTTTAGTCTATGCAGCCATTTCTTACTGGAAAGGCAAAGTCTAGAACAGCTATTCTCCCGGCATTTTAGAATTAATTTTCTGGACATGATTTCTCATTGACAATGGTTGCTTTGATCCATCCCAGTATGTTGCTTTCCAGAACACTGTATTCTTTCATCTTAAACACACCTCATTAAATTAAGAGACTTTATACCCTCAGAAGGTAGAAGGTTTTTTTTTTTTTTTTGACCAAGCATCTTAAACACCTAATTTGAGGATACCAATTACTTTTAAGGTGATATTTAATAAAAGGAACACATTAATTTGTAACACTGCACATTGATCAAAAATATAATCCACCTCTACATCACAAATGATTTCAATGGCAATGAGATAAAGTATGGCCCCAGTGTTTTAAAATTGTCCATATGAGTTATGAAGTTGACTGTCCATTGCACTTACAGCAAAAAGATTTGCATGTGGAACATGGATGCTACCTTCAGACCAGAATAGAAATAATAGTTTATTGAATGCACTGCAAGGAGAAACAGGGTGGATGTCAGTTATTGTATTAATCATAAAAAATGGCCATGATTGCTGCATTGTGATGATTTGAATGTGATTGCACCTATAATCTCATAGGGAATGGCAGTAGTATAAGGAGGAGCTTTGGTGCAGTGACTTTGGCATTTTAAGAAGAAGAGTATCACTGGTCATGGGTTTTGGGGTTTCCTAGGCTTTGGCTATGGGCAAGTATATAAGATGCCCTACTGAGGCCTGCATATCAAGATGTAGCCAGCACCATATTCTTCTTGAAATCATGCTCCCTGCTATGATGAAAATGGACTCAATTTCTGAAACTGTGAGCCAATCCAATTAACTTTTTTTTTAAATAAAATGTGTGGGGGATTTCTTTCTTGCAAGTAGAGTGATGATTCATCCCTGATTGTCAATGGCGAGTCTAGGGTTGGAATCCCTGACTGGGAGAGTTTTACCAAGGAGGCATAAACAGGTTGATCTCTGTGAGTTAGGGACCAGGCTGTTCTACAAGAGCTAGTTGCAAGACAATCTTAAAAGTCACAGAAAAACCCTGTCATGAAAAACAACAACAGAACGTGTTGTGGTGGTCTTAGAACTTATACACAGGAATAAAAATCCTAACTTATATAGATTCAGTGGTTTTCTTCTTTAAATACTCAGGGTGTATTGAATCATGTCATGTGAATGAAGACAGACCAGATTTGTAGAATAAAATTTGGATATATTGAGCTGGGTGTAGCCAATGGTGTGATGTCATTGAGCTTTGCATTGATCACAGCTAATCTTGCCTTTGCTACCTCATGCTGGGAAGAAACTCCTACAATTCCTTTAGGAAAAAGCTTTGAATGTTCATTTAGAAGGAAATATAAAGTTTACTTATTGACTGTTTTCCAATTCCCCAGGCAAATGACCACAGGAATATGAAAGAATTGAGTTCATTTAACAACTTTGAAGCTGGTGTAGGCACAGTGCAGAAAGAGGTGGGGGAAAGAAGGAACATGTGCAATTGCTTGCTTTCCTTTGGTGGAAATATCAGTGTGGAGCCTATAATCAATTGTAGATGGTTTACACAATGTCTGACTGGCCATTTCTTGGAGTCCATAGACAAGGACAATCAATAATCTTGATAAAGTACTGATGTGATAATGAAACCGAATTGCTGACTTTCATATAGAAGATACAATGAAATCCACAGCCCAATAGCATGGTCAGTGTGTAAGCTTCAGAGCCTAGCTGTCATTTATGCAGGGACAGGAATGGAACATGTGCCCTGTGCTGACCTGGGCAATGGCCCTTTTCCTCTTATCCTCCCTGAGTGTAGGTTCCCTTGGGTGAGTGAAATCTCTATGTCCACACTGGGCTGTGGTGGCGCACAACTTTTATTCAAGCATTTGAGAGGGAGAGGCAAGAAACTATGTGATTTTGAGGCCAGTATGATTTTCAAAGAGAGTTATAGTGTGGGTCCCAAACATAAAGTGACACACCCAAACCTAAAGAGACACCCTGCTTTGAAAACCAAAGGAAAAAAAAAACAAAACAAAACAAAACAAACAAACCAAAGGGAAACAAATAGTGTTGTTCAATATGAATGACAAGGATTCTTTTGGTATATATTGGGAACATCCAAGGGAAAAACTGAAAGTTTGTTTATGGAATTCATGAATATTGCATTCTTCATTCAGATTTGTCTTTATGTGTCACACACAGTTTATAAACCAGTGGAAATATGTCATTGGAATCATCTTTCTTCAATACATGCTCACAGCTCTTTTACCTTTCCACACTCACTAGCTACCATAGCATGTTTCAGGAAAGTTGAGTTCCTGGGAAAAAGGAATTTCTTATTTGCAGTTTCCTCAAGTGTGCATGGTGTTTAGTGGGTGGACAGGCATTGTACATGTGTTCAGAAGCAGAAATTAAATCATTCTTCTGTATTAATATTTGTGTGGGCATCATGGGGCTGGTTTTGCCTTAAACCACAAGGAGCCTTGCAGAAGCATAGAAAGATATTACCCCCATTTTTAGAGAGAGATCTAAACCATGAGGCATCTCCATTTGGAAAAATGTCAGTACATGGAGGAACAGAAGCAAAAGAGAGTGCGCATTCTTCTGAATTAATTTTGTGGGAGTTATGAATTCTTTTTATTTAAGATCTAAACAACTGGCATGATGTGTAGCTGGTTAACATTGTTCGAGATCTTGGTTTTCCTGGCTGAGTTTCCTCTGGTGTTTTGATAAAAAGTTGATTATATTTTCCAGCTTTTGTTCTTGTCATTGTCTCTGCATCTCCACTTTATCCTTTCCCAAATATTTTACACCTTCTTGAGCACCATACATTTGTTGTAAATATTAAAGTCTCAGTATGTCAAAGTATGACCTGAACGTTTCTGGGATTTCCTCTGTGTCCATTGTTATGTCCCCATTTTCATTTCTGATTTTATGAATTTGCATGTTCTCTCTCTGCTTTTTCATTAGTTTGGCTAAAGTTTTGTCTAGGTTGTTGATTTTCTTGTAAAACCAACCCTTTGTAATATTGATTTTTTGCATTGTTTCCCTGGTTTTTGTTTTATTGATTTCAGGCCTCAAATTTATTATTTTCTGGTGTCTACTCTTCCTGTGTGAGTTTGCTTCTTTTTTTCCTAATGCTTTCATTTGGGGGCGGCGGTTAATTCTCTATTGAAACTATCCTCTGTTTTTTTTTTTTTTTTTTTTTTTTTTTTCATATGGGCACATAGTGCAATGAACTTCTCTGGTACCACTGCTTTCAAGGTGTCCCTTTAGTTTGGGTATGTTGTGTCCTCATTCTTGTTGAATTTTAGGATGTCCTTAATTTCTATATTTCTTCTTTGACACAGGTATGGTGCAATTGAACATTTTTAAATGTCCATGAGTTTGTAGGGTTTCTGCGATTTGTGTTGTTGTCGTAATCCAATTTTTAAAGCATGCTGGTCATATAAGATACAGGGGACTATACCAATTCTCTTGTAATTCTCTTGTATCTGTTGAGGTTTGTTATGCCACCTACTATTTGGTCAATTTTAGAGAAGGTTTCAAGTGGAGTAGGGAAGAACTTATATTCTTTTGTGTTTGGATGAAATGTTCTATAGATGTCTGTTAAACCCAATTGAGACGAAACTTCTGTTAATTCTTTTGTTACTTTGTTAAGTTTGTGACTGGTGGTCCTGTCTAGTGGTGACAGTGGTGTGTCGAAGTCTCCCAATATAAATGTGTGAGGTTTTATGTGAGGTTTGAGTTTTAGTAGAGTTTCTTTTATGAATGTGGTTGCCTTTGTATTGAAATCATAGTTGTTCAGAATTGAAACATTGTGTTGATGGATTTCTCCTGTGGTGGACATGGAATGACTGTTTTAATCTATGTTGATTAATTTTGATTGGACGTTTAACTTGTTAGAATTTAGGATAGCTGCACCTGTTTGCTTCTTGGGTCCATTTGATTGGAAGATCTTTTCTTAGCCTGAGGTAATATCTATCTTTGAAGCTTAGATGTATTTCTTGTATGTAGCAGTGAGATGGAGTCTGGCTTCATATCCACTTTGTTAGCGTGTGTCTTTTTACAAGCAAGTTAAGACCACTAATGTTGAAGGAGAGTAAGGACCATGGATCGTTAATGCTTGCTTGTTTTAGATTTGTTGCTTTCAGTGGTATTGTGAATTTATCAGTCCTGCTTTACCCTTGATTTGTGGTGCAGTGGATGATCTTTTGCCTACATCTTTGTGAGAATAGTTAACTTTCTTGGGTTGGAGTTTTCCTTCCAAATTGTTCTGTATGACTGGATATGTAGATACGTATTGTGACAATCTGGCTTTGTCATTAAACATTTTGTTCTCTCCGTCTATAGTGATTGACAGTTTTGTTGGGTATAGTAGCCTGGGCTGACATCCGTGGAAAACTACTACAAAGTACTTGTAGAACATCTATCAAGGACCTTCTCATCTTGATGCTTTCCATGGAGTAGTCAGGTGTAATTTTCATAGGTCTTCCTTTATATGTTACCTGGAATATTTCCTTCACTGCTCTTAATGTAATTTCTTTATTTGTATGGTTAGATGTTTTGATTATTATATGTTGAGTTTTTTTTTTTTTTTTTTTTTTTTTTTGGTGTTTGGTGTGCTCATTGTACTTTCATGGGCATGCACTTCTTCAGATTGTGAAAGTTTTCCATAATGATTTTGTTGAAAATGTTTTTGGCACCTTTGAGCTGGGCTTCCTCACCTTCCTCTAAGCCTATTATTCTTAAGATTAGCCTTTTCATGGTGTAAGGTGTTTTGTGTTCAGGATTTGTTGGATTTATAATTTTCTTTGGTCGATTAATTTACTTATTCTACTTTATCTTCTGTGCCTGAGATTCCCTCTTCCACCTCTTGAATTCTGTTGGTTATGCTTGCATCTGTAGTTCCTGATAATTTGCCCAGTTTTTCTATTTCCAGCATTCCTTTGGTTTACGTTTTATTTATTGTCTCCCTTTCTGTTTTCAAGTCTTGAAGCATTTCCTTCACCTGCTTGTTTTTTTCTGGCTTTCTGTATTTTCTTCAAGAAATTTGTTCATTTTTTCCATTTTTTGTTTGTTTATTCTTCCATTTCTTTAAGGTATTTTCTCCTATCTTCTTTGAGGGCCTCTATCATTTCTTATGGCAATAATTTTTAATTTGTTCTTTTCTACTTCATCTGCTTTGCTGTTTACTGGTCTATTTAGTGTAGATTCCACAGATTCTGGTGCTGTTATTCTTGTCGTTCTTTTGTTAGGTGTTTTATTGTATTTCCATCTTCCCATAGATACTTCCCCGGTGTGATTTGGTGGGTCAGAAGTTTGATGTATGTAGCTCTGGGTGGTCCAATCTCTCTAGGAGTTCTCTCCACAGGCAGGGCCCTGCAATGGGACTATAAGTTCAGATTCCAGCTGAAGACTGGCAATGCAAGTCAAAGATTTTGAAGGCTGTGACCCAGGATGTTCCTTAAGCTGATAGGCAGATCTAGCCTGGGCCTGGCACTCTCCAGCTGAGGCCTCTTTGGCAGAGACCCTACAATGGTGGTCAGGGATCCATCCTGCAAGAACTCAGAGTGGTTCCATGGAGACAGGGTCCGAAAATACATTTGAGGACTCTAGCCAAGGCCTGGCAATGGATGACAAATACTCAGGATGTTTCTGCACTGACAGGCAGATCTAGCTGGGACCTGTCCCTCTCCAGCTAAGGTCTTTTTAGCAGAGGCACTACAATGGGGGCCCTTTCACTCATTACTTTAACAATTTAAAAAGCCTCATTGAGATTATTGATTTTTCTAAATCCAATCCTACATATTTGCTTCATATTACATAAAGCAACTCATATTGGAGGAAACTGTTAAGACTTTAAACACCTAAGAACCTGGGTTACAGGAATGAATACTCACAATATTGTTTATTCACAGGTGAAAATATGTTTGGTTAATGATTTGATTTAATTTTAATCATGTAATACCAGTGCATGGATTTGTGTTTGCTCACACTTGTTCCCAAGAATGTTAGCCTCTTGAGTTATTCTTGTAGCAAAAACTACAGAATTTTATCAAAATCCTGACATGGGTCCTGGCAATGAACATTCCATATTTTTTCTCGTCCATATCTCTAACCCTGTCTCTATGCTTTCTCTATTTTCTTGATATGAAGTGATAGGGAAGAGCTCATGAAAGAGGTAATCAAAGTCATGCAAGCAATTTTGTGAAGATGTTAGCCATCATACTTTTCTTTAATTTCAATAATCAAAATGGTTTTTTTGTTTAGCATGGTTCTTACTAAGTTCACTACACCCAAGATAAATGACAAACTGGTCAGTCCTTCTGATGTAATCTGCAACCCAAGAGAGAAAGACAGAGAGATGGGGGAGAGAGAGACAAAGAGACAGAGAAAGAAAGACAGCATGAGGAGAGAGAGGGAGAGGAAAGAGAGATAATGAGAGCAAGAGAGATGTCAACCCAAGCTTCTCCACCTTCAGGTTTCATACTCTGTACCAAGGGAACAGCATATAAAATTGGGGAAGATACCTCCCCTATGACTGGTGGCTGTGCTTGAAGCTCGGATTGGCTACCAAAGCCTGAGTTACAGGACTAAATGAACAGAAAAGACACAGAACTTGAGGGCAGGTTTGGATCAGGACTACCAAATATTCTAAACTCTTTGAATAGATATAGAAGCCATTAGGGTTTCCAAGCAACAACCCAGCCTCCCTGGGTATGCAGACATTAGTTTAAGTATGGCTTCTTATTCTTACCAGGGATGATATGGAGAGGAAGGATTCAGGAGTTTGTGGGATTGCTTTTAGCAGGAGGTGTGGTTTACATGGTTTCCCTTAGCTGCCATCCTGTAGATCGTCGGCACCTATTCCTTGAGAGATGGACAAAGTAGGTTGTGCAAAGCTTCAGCCTTAACATTGAGCTGCAGTTCTGAGAGAGGGTCTTCGAGTCCTGGCAGTATTTGGTAGCACTGTTCCAAGCCCTACCTTCAGGGTGTCACGGGGGGTGTGCACTCCTTTGGATTCACCTCAGTTCAGACTTCACCCTTGAAAGGCCTGCCATTGTTTCCTCATAGTAGTGGAAAGGGACAAGGTCTCCTGACAAAATTGGGAGCATTGGTTGAGGGGAGGGAGAGTTAGGAGAAGAAAATGGGAGAGGAGAACAAGAGGCATCAAGAAGACTGAGTTTTGGAAACAATAGAGGAGAGCAACAAAAGAGATACCATATTAGATGGAGATATAATAGGTGGTAAGAGAAATCTGACACTAGGAAAATGTCCAGAGATCTACAAGGATACCCCAAATAAGAATATAAGCAATAGTACAGAGGCTACCTTAAATGCCCTTCCCTATAATGAGATTGATATCTACCTTATAGGATATTCTAGAGCCTTCATCTAGTAGTTGACTGAAACAGAAGCAAAAATACTCAGCTAAGCACTAAGTGGAACTCCTGGAATCCAGTTGCAGAGAGGGAGAAGTTATGAGTACAGGGGTCAAGACCAGGTTGGAGATACCCTCAGACTCACCTAAGTAAAACAGTGTGGCGCTCATGACCCCCAGTATGATAGTTGGGAAAACATAATATGACTGACCTAACACCCCTAAAAGTGCATCTCATTTAGAAGGCCTAGGAAGTGTAAGGGACCTCTGGCAGTGGAATCAGGATGGACCCCTGATGTATGAAAGACTTCAGAAGCCCATTCCCTATGGAAAGATATTCACTCAGTCTAGATACATGGGGTTGGGCCTTGTCCATACGCCAAATGACTTTTGGATCAGTGCATATATGAGAGGGAGAGGGAAAAGGTATGGATATGTAAAATAACTTTGATTCTATTTTAACAGAATTCATTAAAAGTAAGAATAGGAAATAAGGTGGGGTGAATAACTTAGCTAACATTTGCTGGTGCCATGGCCCTAAAGACCAAGAGCTTTGGGAAGGATTATGGACACTGTCCTCAAGCAGTCACAGACTAACTTTGACTGTGGTATGAAAACCATACCCCAGGGACAACTTTCATCTTGGGTGACTGTGAAATCCTATAATTCCTACCTCCACTCTCTAAGAACCATTAGTAAAGGCATCTGCGACTATGACTGGCTTCACGGCTTCAAGTTTACTTAGTGAGACATTAGAATGATGTGATGAATAACATGAAGAGTTACACTTAACTGTGTAAAAAACCTCATTTCTGTGAACCTGGCTGTCACCATTAGCAGTAATATATAGAACCCTTCCAAGATATTTGGTGAGATTTAACAGACTAAATGATAAGGAAAAATAGTATTTCCCATATTTGAAAGACAACTGACTTTGAGGAAGAAACCCTGCACTTAATGGATACCATCTTCTGTTACTGAACTTAGGACCAGAGCTTGTTGTCTGGCTACACTAACAACCAGGCTCAGTCATTCATCATAAGTGAGCCAAGCTAATGAACTAACTTCTCTGTTGACAAGCCAAACTACAATGCCAACTCTCTGGATTCAAGTTGGACAGATATCTCTCATGTCCTAGGACAGACTAATCTATAATGTGAATTTTATTTAAGACAGGATGTCACAGTAATACTATACTTCAAAAGAAGAGAAAAAAATACAAAAGTAAAGTTAATGAAAATTTAAAGCATATTTATTCAGTTTGAGTACTTATGAAAAAAGAAAACAGTAAATAATCGATACCAAGGGTCTTAATAGACTTAGAATGCAAAACAAATAACAAAGTCAAATATGGAATTTTTTCCATCTCTAAAACACTCGCATATACTCGGTTCCTGTTTCTGCTATAAGGTGGTCGTATAAGAAGTCAATGTTTTTTTCATAGACACACTTTCATTTGAAAGAATCAATACTTTTTCTACAATGTGACTCCCTGGAAAATGAGAATTTTATGAGTCTACATTTGCCCTTGTGGTAGGCCAAAAGTGGACCCCACAAAGTTGACTTATGATCTCCATAGAAATATCAAGGAGTTTGTAGGACTGTAATCAGAAACAGCAGCAACTCATTCCCATATCCATTTCTCAGTCCGTGAGTGTGCACAAGTTGAAGACTAGCTATCATTGATGAAAGGAAGACAGAGACATAATATAATGTCAGGCAGGCAGATTCAGTCAATACTGAAAGCTCCATTTTATTCATATACCAAACTTAAGTAGTCAAACAAAGGTGCGGCAATGGAAGGGGACTTTTATTAATATGAATAAAGGGAAAACAGAAATTGTTTCCACTAATGCTAAAGGCCCTCCATAATTGCACATACAATGTGCCTTCAGGCACCCCATTGCTGCACTTATTCCTTCAGGGTGGTTAACCTGTCTACTCCCAAATCATTGCTATTTAGGTCGGAGACATTCATCATCAAATCACAGGTGACCTGTAGCAGGAAAGATAATATCTTAAGGATAATAGGAGTTATTGGAGCACTTTGAACTCATGACAAGTTGGATCGGATTCCCATTTAGGGGCTGAGAAACTTCAGACTGTCAGAATATATTCCAGGACTGCCAAAGTTATACAGATACCTTGTATGCAAACAGATGATGAGATCTACCTTTAACTGCTTGGTGGCAGTGCAAATGTTTAATTCCAGGACACAGGAGGCTGCCTGATTTTGCTTAATTTGAGGCTAACCAAATCAAAAGAATGAGTTTAAGTCCTGCACACATAAACCCGGTTTTGAAAATAACAAACAAAACATAATCACATAAAGGAAAATCAGATCAACCTACTGGTGGTAGCCTACATGTATAAATGGTATTGAAGGAGGAAGCTTTCCCTCTTTGACTGCTTACCCTAGCTCTGAGTACAAAGTTTATTGTTTTACTACCATTAGAGCCTACTTTTTTGGAAATTTGGTGTATAATGACCAGCTGAGACATCCATCCTGATAAAGTAAAAAACTGATGTACTCTTAAGATTCCCATTGGTAGGTAACCTTTGTAGGACTAACTACATCACAGCTTATGAGACATCCTAATAAATCCACTTTCTACATATATGGAGAGATTCATCATACATTCTTTTTCATGCAGAGAACATTGATTTATGCAGTTGGATTTGTTTCATTTTGTTTTTTATCTGCTCACTTAAGATGTATTGGCTAACAATATTGCTCACAAATACTTTTTTTTTTTTTTTTGTATCCCTAAATATCTGTGTGGTAGTTAATGAATATTTGGAGCTCCCTCCCAACTTTTTCAACTAGAATCACTCAATCCATTTAAGTAAGTATACTTAGCTAGCCACACTGGGTCTAGGAGGAAGAAAGGAAAATGCCTGTTTAGTACAGAATGATAACACGGGTCAGCTATAGGACAATTGCTATAGAAATGCACATCACTGCTGATGTAGAAAAAACTTTGGGTAGAAGGCAAACAGTAACCATTGCAATTTGTCTTTAAGCACTCTGCAACCACCTGGGAGGTGCTTTTATCACTCAGGCCTTACTAGCCAATCAGGCGCCTTTGTGACCTGCCTGTCAAAAGAAGTGCAGGGCCCTTCTGGTCTGTATTTGAAGAGAAACTGGAGCCACTTATTTTGTGTGCTGTGCTTTGAGGAAGGGCAAACTGGAAAACAACAGCATGGTGAGTGAGGGGCTGATGTCCTCATGGGTAGTGGGAGATGGTGAGGTGATGGATCTAGTGAGGTGGGTATTCCCTGGATCTGGCTGGGAAACTATAGCCAGAGTTCTCATGCAGTCCTCCAAATAACTAATCTGTGGGCTGTATTTGCTTTGAGCAATGGGAGCAGGGAGGTGTGTATAGAAACCCTTTTTAAGTCAAATTCTATATACTTCAGGTGCACCCACTGAAATAATGGCAACAAACTTCCAGAGGCCTTTTAGATAAGTACCTTTTAGAAGTTCAGCAATTTTCATTTTAATTTTATGTGTAAGATCCATTTATTGTAAATTTTCTGCACATTGTAAAAGGCATCTCAAGTAAGGGTAGCACTTCACTATTGAGCAGTGATTTACAGGAGAAGAATTTGTAACACAAAGGATTTACAAATGCTTTGAAGATATTATGCCTCATAAAGTAGAATTTAACTGAGGTAGTACTGCCTCTAAAACACACAAAGATAAGTATATGCTGACCAGTCCTGTTTGAATTTTGAATGCTAGATACATATTTGTTCACCATGATTTTCCAGACCTTTGACTCCAAACCATTATAAAGGAGAAACTCCTGTTTTACAACAGCAGCTAGTCCCTTACCCTTATCATAGACCTGCCCCATAACAAGCTGCACAGAATGCTATTACAGGGTCACAAGCAACCTTAAAATTCATTATATCATATAGTTGCAGTTTTCTTCTCCAGAAAAACATAGTTCTAACAGAGTGGCAATAGGACACCAGATTTTAAAAAGTAAACCAATGATGTATGAGTTTCCTGATAAAGCAAAGCTTTCACTTAGGTACTCACGCAGGGATGAGAAACATTCTTAGAAGAGATAGTAACACCCTGGGGACTAGGCCTTGAAAGATTTTCTTAAGGGCCTGGTGTATTGACAATACAACATAGAACCTTGTCAAAAACCAGGTATTTGCATGGGAGAGCTGGTAATTGTATGGAACAAAGCCTTTGTGGACAGTTTGCTTCATATCTGTAGATATAAACTATATAGAGATATGTTTCTAAGTTCCAAGGCCACTGTGGTCTTAGTCAGCAATGATCATGAGATACCCTGTATTCATGTAAAGTCCCTCACAGAACTGGTAATGGACAAATCCCCCCAGAGCTCAGGGGAAGTGGGGGAGGACAGCGAATGGAGAGAGAAGTAGGAGAAAACGAGGGGGAGGAAAGGAAAACATGTGTGACCAGGAAGATTGAGCCTGGTTAGGAATAGAAGACAGGAAAGAGAGAGATACAGAGACAGAGAGAGAGAACATAAAATAGGGAGCCAATATTGGTTTGAAGATAAAATTGAACACAAAGAAAAGTCTGGAGAACGACAAGACTGCTGATAACTAACAGTTTGAGCTTCTATGGAAAGGCTATCATAAATGCCCTTCCTGGAGAATGAGATCAACAACTAACTTCTCCATGGAGCCCTCAACTAATGCCTGTTGGAAACAGATGCAAACACCAATACGTAAACACTGAGCCGATGTAGAACTCAGATACAGAGGGAGAGGACAAGAACAGGCGGCAGAAACACATAGAGACAGCTTTCCTGAACAAAGAGGAGCTAACGGGCCACCAGACTGATAGCTGGGAAGACAGCATGTGACTGACTCAGGACCCCTGAATATGGGTCTCAGCCAGAAGTATTGAGAAGTCTAAGTGCCCTCAGACAGTGCAGCCAGGATGTATTCCTGAATTACAAAAGGACTTTGAAAACACATCCCCCATGGAGGGATAACTGCCTTAATCTAGAAACAGTAGAGAAGCCCTAGTCCCTATTTCACATGACCTGTCAGACCTACATGACCCCTACTGCATGACATTGCCCTACATATGGAATTGCGGTGGGGAGTTGGGAGGGTCGTTAGAGTGCTTGTGAGAGGGCAGAGAGAGGAAAATGGAGGGATGGAGTGAAGGTGGTTTGGAGGGAGGGAGGGGGAACTGGGATCAACATGTAAAATAATAAATTAAATTTAAAAAAATGCTTTTACACCAAAATTTATGTTCAAGTAAAAGTTACTGGGGAAAAGGATTTCTATTTTTGTTTCCACAGAAAATGAAAAGATGTGGATTCCTTCCAGACTAATGTGGTTTGATCAAGCCAGACCACCTGAAACAGAATACCAGGTGATCCTACATTCAAAACAGCTGGACAAAGCAGCCTGACAGACTACAGCCAGAGTTTCTGAATCTCCATCGAATTCCCCATGACAGCTCCCCTTACTATCAGGAAGTAGTTTTGAAAGAACTATGCCCAAATTCCCAAATATTGTCTATAAATGTTTGTTTCCATCTATATGGACTTAGTTATATAAAATAAAAAAAAAAATGTGAAAGAAACAAACCAAGCTAAGAATGGGCATTCATAACTAAGAAAAAAAAAAAAAAAAAAAAAAAAAAAAAAGACTAAAGTCAAGTATGATATCTAAGATGTTCACCAAATTATTTACAAGATGTAGGTTTCCCCTTCCATGATTTCTTCCCTATTACCTGATATCAAGATGATAAGACAGGATTTAAAATACGTACAGGTTTAGAAATGTGGCTGATCAAAATTATGCAAGTTCATTGCTAAGACCTACATCAGTTTTTTGAGAACATACTGTAATTCCTCCCACAGGAATACTCAAGGGTGTAACCTTCTTGTGAGAAACCATGAACAATCACAAACTCACACACTGATATCACATAATTAAAATTAAATCAAATCTCTAAACAGATTTCCATATTTGAATATTTTTCTCTAATGAGTACTCAATCCTGTAACCATTGTGTTCAGGGTCTTAAAGTCTTCAAAGTTTTCCTGCAACATTAATTATTTCATGTAAAAGAAAGTAATCATGAAGAATTGGGCTTAGAGATAGCAATCCATATGAATGAGGTTTTTATGTAAATCAAGTCAAGTGTTACCATGAAACATGGTTCCCTTACCAGTGAATTTCCAGGACTTTTTTCCACATGAGTTTGCAAGTGAGAACAAAACAGAGACATTGTATTGCTTGAACTGATTGTTCACACGTGTCAGATATTTTTCTCTCCAAAAAACTATGTAAGTCAATGTGTTCAATGAAGTTCATACCACATTCTTAGTAGGAAGATTCCTTCCCATAAGGGTTTTCTTAGGCTCACAAAGATTATAGGGATAAGCAAAGTGCTCAGCATTACAACAATGGATACATGTATAGTGTTTTTATGCACTATGATTTATTTCTTTGATTATAAAGACTAATGATACATAGAGAGGCTTTACCACATGGGATACATTCAATATCTTTCAAGTATACATTCTTTTATGACTTAAGAGAGTGCTGGGATATGCAAAGGCTTTATCACAATCATGGCATCCGTAAGGTTTCTCTCCAGTAAGTGTTCTTATATGACTTTTAAGCACATCATATGCTGTGAAAGCTTTACTACATTGACTAATTTCTTAGGGTATCTCTCCAGTATGTGTTCGTTTATGAAGTCCCAGATTGTTGTGTTGTGAAAAAGCTTTGCCACATTGATTACATCCATAAGGTTTCTCTCCAGTATGTGTTCTATGATGACACTGGAGACTACTGGCACATGAAAATGCTCTACCACATTGATTACATATATAGGGTTTCTCTCCAGTATGTGTTCTTATATTGCTTTAAGATGACCATTACTTGCAAATGCCCAACCACATTGATTACATACATAGGGTTTCTCTCCAGTATGTGTTCTATGATGAGATTTGAGAGTAGTGTCATGTGAAAATGCCCTACCACATTGATTACATGCATAGGGTTTCTCTCCAGTATGTGTTCTATGATGAGATTGTAGCATACTCACTTGTGAAAATGCCCTATCACATTGGCTACATACATAGGGTTTCTCTCCAATATGTGATCTTTTATATAACTGTATTGTGAAAAACATTTGCCACATAGTTTATAGTCTTGTGTTTTCCCTCCAGTATATGTTCTAAGATGTCTTTTAAGCATAGTATGTCTTGCAAATGTCTTACCACATTGAATACAATCATAGGTGTTTTTTACCATGTGTGCTCTGTCACTGAGAAGAAGGAAATTGTGACATGCAAAGACTTCACCACACTCTAGACTTCTATATGGTTTCTCTCCAGTATGAATTTTTTCAAGCCATTGAAGATGCCTGTAACCCACGAAGTTTTTCACACATTCATTGTGTATATTCACATGATTCGCTCCCTTATGGCATCTTTGATTCCTGCAAAGATAATTAGCATATGTAAAACTTTACCACATGCATGAAACTAAAGAAACTTTCTACATGTATAAAATAAAGTTGTAATTTGGCCTAATTGTAAAGAAGAATCAGATCTTGAGATTTACATTCATGATGCTTCTCTAATGTGGTATTGTTTTGATTTCATTGAAGATACCTGTGGATTCAGAGTAAGAGCTTTATTTCATGGCCCTCAATTATTGCATATATTTACATATAATAGAAAAAATTGAAATGACACAGAGCTTTGCCATATTTATACCATTTATCAGTTTTTCCTTCATAGAAATCAGACTACATTGGCTAAATATACCAGTACAAATGGAAGCATTCACACATTCCAATGGTCATATGGATTTACTGCAGTGTAAATTGATGGTATCTTTCAGATGACTTAGGAATATTGATAAATTTGAAAGTTGTTTCATACTCAACAAATATCCTCAAAGTGGGGACTTCTAAATATCTTTCATTTCTTCTCATTGTCATAAGAGAAGTACATTGCTTCTTTCCACATTCTAAATTCACATGGCTTGTATTTAGAATAAACTAAATGCTTTCTTCCCTACATTTTCTAATACAGAATGTCTCTGTGTAAATCTAGCTATCCTGGAACTCACTATGAAGACTGGGGTGATCACAAACTTAAGGGATCCACCTTGCTCTTGGTCATGAATGTTGGAATTAAAGGTATGGGCCACAACTACACGGCTCTACATATGATATTCTTATGAAACTAATAAAACAAATAGAAAGTTTCCACATAGCGTTCACACTTTCACTTTCTTTAAATCAACTTTAAGGTTTCAACGTAACAACCTTCTTGACACTCATAAACTGACCCTTTCAATATCTATAGCAAAGTCACAAATAGATAAATAATGCCTGCTTAACTACAGACTTTTTTCTTAGGAGGTCTTGGACATATACTTATCACCTATGCAACATGTAAACTGTTTAAAATATCTGAATAGAATGAAACTAAACAGACGGGCATATCTACAGAATAGATATCTGGGTGCTATAATTCAAAGGGTGATATCTGTTAAGACATAATTTCCTTCTCATTTTACACAAATGCCTTGCAAACACAGAAGAGCTACCTTTCACTGAGGTACAGGGTTTTGTGAGAAAATGACAATCATCACTGTAAGCTACACTTATTTTCACTGTTGCTCTTCTTAATCTTTTTAATATTTTAAGTGTGACTTTTCAATAAAATTTCCAGGATACATTAAAATATCTGCAGAGCCAAATTTGCATAAATTTGCACATGAAAATTTACCTTCTGTGTCTTCTAGAAGTTTGACAATGATCCTTCGTATTATGGTTATCCCAAATGTAGTCTGAAATAACAGAAAATATATGATGTACTCTTCCAAATTGTACAAAATTTAAGTAATAACTTCAATGACCCTTAGAACCATGCCTCACTCACCCAATTTTCCCTTTTCTTAATCAAATTACAGAATAGTATCAATAATCAAGAAACAGTTGGTCCCTTATTTTAAAACATGAAGGAAAATTCAGTCTTACCTGTAGCAGCAAGGTTCCTGTAAGTGTCCAGCATCACATTTTTCTAGAGACACTTCTGAGACGGATTTAGCAAAGCCCACTCTTCCTCAGTGAAGTGGATATCTGATTACAAAGATTCATGCAAATGGGAACCGGTTAGAATCCCAATAGGATTATGAAAACCATATATACATATATTGATACAGCATGGCTTCTACACCTACCATGCAGTGATCTAGAGGTGTACAATATTAGGGAAAGAACAATCAGGAGGAAGAGGAAAAAAATAAGAGGGGTAAATACCATCAACTTTTTGTCAAAAAAATAAGAGAGAAATCCATCAACGTAACCTGAGATCTTGTGTAATGTTACCCACCTCCCGATGACTCTATGTGTTCAGAACTTATACACACAGACTAACAAAATTAACTCAAAAGGATTCCTAAACTGTTCTGCTTTTGACCCTGTAGTGACTGATATTTGTTTCAAAGAGAGACACCACATGGTCTAGATTTCTCTATGAAAATGTGGGTAATATTCTGCCATCGTTCAGAGAATTATATTTTAATTTAATGAGCAATGTTACAAATTAATGAGTTCTGCTTATTAAACATATCCATATAAATAATTGGTATCCAAAAATAAAGTTTTTAAGAAGCTTGGTCACGAAAATTCCACTGAGGGCATCCAATCATGTAGTTTAAGCAGGGATAATCAAGAGGACATAAGGACATTGCCACAGACTTAAGAAATAAGTAAAGAAATATGTCTGTATAGACAAATTGTGTTCATTTCTGGTAATGATCAAAAAGGAAAGAACCTACAACAGATGGTTATTTTTGTTGTTATTGTTTTTTTTTGAGACAAGGTTTATTGGTGCAATAATAAATAGCCTTAGTTGTTTTAGGAGACAGATACTGCAAGTCGTGCCAATAAGGCAATATATGCTTTCAACAGAAAAGATAGCACCATAATATTTAATAGTACAGGAGTAACTTCGAACAGCAGATCTGGAGGGAGAAGTGATAGAAGATGAGAAAAGTAGGGATGGCAGAACAAAGAAACGATTAAAGCTGGTGCAGGGAGTTATTGGTTAATCCATGTGTTATTCTAAGTAAGCTTCTCATGAGGAATAGCTTCTTGTATACTACATCTATGGGAAAATGGAAGGAAATGATAGACTTCTAAAAAGTCAGCAGGATTTACCATTCGATAGGACAACCTCAGAAGGCTACTCAAGCAGTAGAGTACAGGGGGAAAACAGGCAATCCCATTAATATTACTGACTAAGGCCACAGTGTTCATGGGCCTAATAAGCATAGCTCCATGTGGTTTCAATAGAGCACACCAAGGATTTTTCAAACCTTTTCTCTCAGACTGTACATCCAAAACCACAAAAATTATCAGCTCTGTTACATAGTCCACAATAGTTCACCCAGACCCGTTTTGGCTGAATACTTTAACTATAGCAATTTGTATTCATGATAAGGTCTCTCCTCTATCCAGATTCTTGATAGCCCTCATCTGGGGATTCCAAGAAACTGCCCACCGGGAAAATTATGGATTATGTAGGAATGATTAACTGATTCCACATTGCTCACCTCAACTATCATTGAAGGAGGAAATCTCAGCTTATATCCTTCCTCTCCCTTTCTGCACTGTGACTCCACTAGTATCCAAGTGGGTCATGAACTCAGTCCTTGCACAAATCCCTCTTCATATAAAGTCCCCACACTAATCAGAGATCTTGGGAGTTCACTCATTTTCTGGTCTATTTTCCTTCTCACTTACCAGTCAAGGGCCAGGAAGGAAGGAAGTGTAGGTTTTTCTTCCCAGCACTGTATGTGAGAAGCAGGATTGGGAGTTCAAAACAATTCTCAATTATACAGCATAAGACAACCCAAAGTTACAAAAAACTGCTCAACTCAGAAATCAATAATAAACATCACTTGACAAAAGGAATGGAATAAGTAAAATTTAAGAAACATAGGAGAGCAGCAGCACAGAGATACAAGCAGTAATGTGTTTAAAGAACATATTTAAAAAGATGGCAATATCTGGGTGGTGGTGGCACATGCATTTAACACTAGTGTTCAGGAGGCAGATGGAAGCCTATCTCTGTGAGTTCAAGACAAGCATGGTATACAAGATATAGTTGTGGTACAAGCAGCAGAGTCACAAAAAAATGGGATCTCAAAAAATAAATAAATATTAAAAAGAAAAAAGCTAGAAAAAGAGATACCATCATTGGCTAGAGGCCTCACTTGAAGAATGCCAGGCCCCAGCTAGATCCACATATCATTGCCACCATCCTGAGTCCATGGTGCTGGATGCTTGCCCCCCATCGATGGGCCTCTGCTAGAGAGGATTCAGAAGGAGAGTGTTAGGCCCTGGCTAGATCTGCCTATAAATGCAGGAACCACTTGAAACTCTGTGTACCAGGATCTATGACCCCCATTGCCAGGATTCTGCTAGAGTGAGTCTGGGAAAAATTTGCGTGAAATTCCCCCCACACCCTAACCTGGAAATTTCCTGGATTGGCTCCATATCATGCTCTGCCTGTGGCATGTCCACAGCTCAAAAACCCATAGGAAATAGAAAAACTAACTTCAAAAGAATCCAAGGGGAATGCAGAGGAAATATATACACAAAACCACTGCCAACATCAAATCATAAACAAAAATCATTAACCAACAATGTCCCTTACTTTCCCTCAATTTAATGGTATTATCTCACTAATAAATAGAGAAAGCCTAACAGAATGTATACGGAAACAGAATCCATACTTCTGCTGCACACAACAAACAAATCTAAGCTTCAAAGATAGATGTTACTCAGGGTAAAGGGCTTGGAAAAGATCTTCCAATCAACTGGACCCAAGAAGCAAGCAGGTTTGGCTATCTTAATACCTAACAAATTAGACTTCAAACCAAAATCAATAAAAAGAGATGAAAAAAGTCATTTTGTATTCATCACAGGAGAAATCCTAAGCACAAAACCTCAGTTCTGAACCTCTATGCCCCAAATTCAAACGCACCAACATTCCTAAAAGAAATGGTACTAAAACTCTAACCTCACATAAAACCACACACACTTTGAGTGGGAGACTTCAACACCCCACTCTCACCACTACACAGTAACACCAGTCAGAAACTTTACAAAGAAACAAAAGAACTAACAGAAGTTATGTCTCAATTGTTTTTCACAGACACATATTGAACGTTCCATCCAAACAAAAAAGAATATAACTTCTTCTCTGCTCCACATGGAACATTCTCTGAAATTGACCATATACTAGGCAACATAAAAATCCTCACCCGATAGAAAAACATTTGAATATTACCCTGTATCTTATCAGACCACCATGCTTTATAATTGGAATTCAATAAAAACAACAAATCACAGAAAACCTACATACTCATAGAAACTGAATGATGCTCAATTTCAACATACTTGCGTCTAAGTAGAAATAAACAAATTAAGGAATTCCTAAAATTCAATGAGGTTGTGGATACAACATACATGAATTTATGGGACACCTTAAAATCACTGCTAAGAAGGAAGTTGATTGCAATCAGTTCCCATATGAAGAAAACGGATGAGAGACACATTAGAGAATTAACAATACAACTGAAAACCTTAGGACACAAATGAAGCAAACTTAACCCTCAGGAGTAGGCCCCATTATCAATTTTTGGCCTGAAAACAATAAAGTAGAAAGCAGTAATACGATACAAAAAAAAATCAATGCAATAACGAGTTGCTTTTTTTTTTTTCAGAAAATTAACAAGGGAGACAAACCTTTATCCAAACTAAACAAAAAGCAAAGAGAGAAAATGGAAATTAACAAAATCAGAACAAAAAAGGGGTAGAGAACAGTAGACACTGAGGAAATCCAGGCAATTTTAATGTTATAGTTTGAAAACTTATACTCCACAAAATTTGAAAATTCAAAGGATATGAACAAATTTCTGGGTAACTCTTACTTTACAAAATTAAATCAAGACTAGACAATCAACTTATATTGACCTATAGCAACTAACAAAGTAGGAGCAATCATAGAAAGCCTTCCAACATAAAAAATATCCCAGAGCCAGATGTCTTCTGCAGTGAAGATTTCTACAGAAAATTCATGGAAGAGCTAATATTAATAATCTTAAAACTGTTCCACACAATAGAAACAGAAGTTTCATTACAAAACACTTTTTTGAGGCTACAATCACCTTGATACCCATTCACACAAAGACACAACTAAGAGAAAATTACAGACCAAAATCCCTCCTGCACATTGATGCAAAAATACTCAAGAAAATATGGGAAAACCAAATCCAGGAACCTATCAGAAAAA
Organism: Phodopus roborovskii; assembly: GCF_943737965.1. NCBI lineage: Eukaryota > Metazoa > Chordata > Mammalia > Rodentia > Cricetidae > Phodopus > Phodopus roborovskii. Next base: position 21,471 of record NW_026126832.1, on the reverse strand, counting down.
TCATCTACTATGATCAAGTAGGCTTCATCCTTGTGTAGCAGGGATGGCTTCACATATGAAAATATTTCAAATATACCACTATATAAACAAACTAAAAATGAAAAATCACATGATCATCTCTCTAGATATAGAAAAAACCTTTGACAAAATTCAACATCCTATCATGTTAAAGGTCTTGTAGAGATCAGGGATAACAGGAATTTATATAAACATAATAAAAGCAATATGTAGTAAACAGAGAGAAAATATCAAGCTGAATGTAGAGAAGCTTAAGGCAATTCCTCTGAAATCAGTACAAAGACTAGGCTGCCCTCTGTCTCCATATATCTTCCTTATTGTATTTGAAGTGCTAGCTAAAGAAATAAGACAAGAAAAGGATATCAAGAGGATACAAATTGAGAGGAAGAACTCAATCTTTCTCTATTTTCAGAAGATATGATAGTTTACATAAGCAACCAGAAAACTCTACCATGGTACTCCTACAGCTGAAAAACACATTCAGCAATGTATAAGCATAGAAGATAAACTAAAAAAAAATTGTAGCCATTCTATATTCAGACAACAAAGGGGCTAATAAAGAAATCAGAGAAACATCACCCTGTACAATAGCCACAAACAACATAAACAACCTTGGGGTAACACTTATCAAACAAGTGAAAGACCTATATAATAGTAATTTGTGTATTTACAAAATGAAATTAAAGAAAACACCAGAAAATGTAAAGATCTCCCAATCTCATGGATAGGTAGAATGAACATAGTAAAAATGGCAACTTTCTCAATGGCAATCTACAGATTCAATTCAATATCTATTAAAATGCCAGCACAATTCTTCACTGACCTTGAAAAGATAATAATCAATATTATATTGAAAACCAAAAGAACAAGAATAGCCAAAACAACCTGTATAATAAAGGAACTTCACGAGGCATCATCATCACTGACTTTAAGATCTACTACAGAGCTATAGTTCTGAAAAGAGCCTTGTATTAGCACAAAGATAGATAAGTAGCTCAGTGAAATTTAATAGAAAATCTTGGTATTATCCCACACACATATGAGCACCTGACTTTTGACAAAACAGCTAAAAGTGCACAATGGGATAAGGAAAGCATCTTCAAAAAGTGGTGCTGGTACAAATGGATGATGGTATATAGAAGAATGAAGATAGATCTATGTCTATAGCCATGTACAAAACACAAGTACAAATGGATCCCTCCATGAATCCATCCACACTGAAACTCTTAGGAAAAAAAACATTAGAGTTACTCTTGAACTAATTGGTACAGGAGACTGTTTCCTGACAATAACTCCAGAAGCATAGACACTGAGATCAACAAATAATGAATGGGACCTATGGAAACATAGAAGTTTCTCTAAGGCAAAGAACACAGTGGACAAGACCCAATGGCAGCCTACAGACTGGGAAAAGATTTTCACCAATCTTACATCCGACAAAGGGCTGATCTCCAAAATATACAAAGAACTCAAGAAACTAGTCAACAAAACACCAAATAATTCTATGAAATGGGATATAGAACTGAATAGAGAACTCTAAATAGGGGGAATGATGAAATACACTTAAGAAAGTGTTCAATATCTTTGGCTAACAAGGAAATACAAATTAAAACAACTTTAAGATACCATCTTACTGCTGTCAGAATGACTAAAATTGGAAACAGCAATGACAACTTATGCTTTGCAGGTTGATCTGTAAACTTGAAGAGCCATTTTCAGACTAGCATGGCTGTTCCTCAGGATAATGGGAATCAGTCTACCACAGGACCCAGTAACCTAACTCTTATGCACATACCCAAATGATCCACATCCATGGATCCAAGACTTTTGCTCACATATATGCATAGCAATATTATTTATAATAGCAAGAACATGGAAGCAACTTAGATGCCCCTCAACTGAAGTATGTATAAAGGAGATGTGCCACATTTACATAATGGAATACTACTCTGTGCGGGGGGGGGGGGACAACAAAATCTTGAATCTCACAGACAAGTGGATGGAACTTGAAGAAACCATCCTGAATGAGGTAACCCAGTCACAGAAAGATAAACATGGTATGTATTCATTCATATGTGGATTGTAGACATTGTGCAAAAGATAACCACTGTACAAATCACACTGCCAGAGAAACTAGGATACAAGGAGTATTCTAAGAGTTTCTTATAAGGTCATTCACAGAAGCAGGAAGGGACAACGGTCCCCGAGCATATGGGATTTGGGGGGTAGTGAGTGGAGAGTGAACTAGCAAAAGGAAAGAAGTAGGAGAGTAAAGAACATTGGACTAGGAAGATTTGGTCAGAAAAGGAATGGACTTGAGAAGAGATGAGAAAAAAAGATAATAGAAGAGGATAGCTAGGAGAGGACAAGAGAGGTAGGACTATAAAAATGGGAGCCATTATAGGTTAGAAGAGGAAACTGAACCTAGAGAAATGTCCAGAGTCCTACAAGAGTGACCCCAACAATTTGTGCAACAGTGTAATGGCTACCATAAATTCCCTTCCCTGACAATGAGATCAACGACTAACTTATCCACCATCATGGAGCCCTCATCTAGTAGCTGATGGAAACAGAAGCATACATGCACAACTAAACACTGAGCCAAACTGGAATTCGGATGCAGAGAGGGAGGACAAGGCCACACTGCAGAAACACATAGACACAGCTGACCTGAACAAGGAGAAGCTAATGGGGCTCCAGACTTATAGCTGGGAATCCAACATGGGACTGACACAGACCCCTGTGTAGTGAGATAGTCATTCTGTTGCACTGAACACGCCCATTGGGTGGAGCCATGAGCGGAAGTGACCTGTGGAAGGAAGTCGGAGGGAGAGCCTGTAAAAGCTCTCTTGCTGGTGTGACTTGGACAGGAGAGGATTGGGTTGAATTTCCTGGTGTTTATCTGTGTAGTTTGTAAGTTATTTCTCCCTAAATAAACATCTATTCGGCCTATTTGTTTATACTGATCCTTATTTAACAACAATATCTGGTGTCAGAAGTGGGATTTTATTTAGACAGAAAAGTGACTGCAGATGCAAGATGGACATTGCTATAGAGTTCCTGCTTCATGGAAGAGTCTGCCAGACAGTCTGCAGGACACAGAGGAAAATGACTGACAAACTGCCAATACAAGAAGACAGTTTAAAGTTTCCTGCTTTGCTGAAGAGTCTGTGAGACATACGATGGCCTATGGGCTGAAGATGAAAGATTACAAAAGACCTTTGGGTGACCAGGCAGTGAGTTGTCTATGTCATTTCTAGAGCTTATATATTAACCTTCTGTGGTCTTTGAAGGAGTTGAAGACGGATAGTTATGGTTATAGTTTTCCTTAGTTAGGATTAAAGATAAGTTACACATAGGGCTTTAGACTCACAAAGACAGAATAGATGATGGAATATTTTCTTAAATCTTACTAAATGTTAATGGACTAAATATTGTCAACTGTGATTCTTATTTGATAATTGTTATGTTATATATTTTCTATGTTAAGTTTAAAACCCTTCTTTTTATTTAGACAGAAAAGAGGAGATGATGGGAGTCATTCTGTGTATATTTCTCATACTGGTTAATAAATAAAGTACTGTTGGCCAATAGGAAAGGAAGATAGGAGGGACTAGGAGACAAGGAGGAAATTGGAAGTAGTAAGGAGAAGTCAGGATGGAAAGCCTGGATAGAATAGAACCGCCAGCCACCTCTCCCTGGTAAAACCACGTGGAAATACATAGAAATGGGTTAATAATTAAGATAGAGCTAGCCAATAAGAAACTAGCACCTGGCAAACAGCATAATATCAAATACAGAATCTCTTACTGGAATAATGATGTTTTTAAAAAATTAAATTGATAATTAATTAGTGGGCCTTTTATATTAACACTGATGAGATGGCACCAAACTCATAAAACTATCGGTGATGTAAAGATCTATTTACATAGCTAAATGATGAAGTAAGGAGATGATATTACATCATCAACTCCCAAAATCTGACCACGAACGGGAGTTATGGTCCATAACATTACCTGTATTTGAAATACGTAAATTAAATGATGAATTATTACATAAAATCCTAGAGTAACAGTTAAAGAAGTAAGTGTAGTATTAGATGACGTGATGGTCTGGTACAACGGTCTCCCCAAAGGAGGCTCAAAACTCCAGTGATCACTGAATACATAATGACCGATTTTCATAATTAAATGAATAAGCATTAAACAAGTGGATGTTGTTTTATGCGTAAAGCCTAAATGATTGCTCAATACTGAAGAGACATTGAGTTCTTAATCATAGATTTGAACAAAAAATGAATGTATAAAGTGATAGTTTCCCCTAATTCACCTATAGAGAGATAACAAAATGATATCAACATTGATTTAAATAAAGAAAGGAAGAAAGAATGAAATAAAGAAAGAATTCACAAGATACAATTTAACACCAACAAGGTGGATCCAGACTCCACTCCTCCTGGAGTAGAAAAAGACAGATTTGAATAGTGAAATAATCAGATAGTTAGATGGTCTGTCACACTTGAGTGTGACACAAGGTGTCGCCAAACTTCAGGGATCACAGATTATATAATGAAATAATTTAATAATTACATCTTTAAATATGTAAGCCTTTGACTTTTTTTGTATCATCAGTTCCTGGGCAGACTTGCCAGATATGAAACTGTATGCTGTCATCACGCATTTTTAACATACCATTAGTTAATCGTCAGATAATCATACTGTCTTGCCTGATGAATTCTTTTGGCCTGACCTCATCACAAGCGGCCTGAATGTCTGTTGTGGTGCCGCAGGACGTGAGATAGTGGGCCCAATCCTGGCGGAGCAGTAGTAGCCACAATGTTTATAACAGCTGACAAGATGGCTGCAGCAGGGGCATCACCAGCATAGCTGAGAAAGAGATGTTCTCCCGTGTTCTGAGTCGTCATCCTTTTGTCAGGTCCCGGTGATGGTGCTGACCTCCTAGTGCCACTCCTTATTCTCATGGTACATCACAACCGATGTGAAGATGTGGAGGAAGAACTGGTAGTCGACAGCCAGACCACCGTGCCGGCCTTGGTGAAGTCCTTGTACATCTCAGAGGACACCGTGCAACCTTCAGGACTCAATAACCCAGCAGCCCTCGTACTCTGGAAGATGCATAGATCATTCAGAAAATGCTCTGCCCATGTCTACAACACTCCTAACCTTGTCCCTGACAGAGTTTTGCACCCTAACCTTAATCGGTGATGGCACTGTCTGTCGATTACATAATTTAAAGAATTAAATAAGTCACTAGTAGCTAACTGTCACAATAAATAGGGAATGTAGCATTCTACTGGCAGGGAGGCATGGCCAGATGCCAGTCATGAAGGATGTCATCATCATCAATTGAGTCAATGAATCATGCAATGTGAAGATATTGCACATTATCTCCACAAAAGGGAGCTTTACAGGTCTCTTCAAGGAATGGAGGATTTGTTGTTTACATTACTATACAAATATTTACACTATCTTGGGGATTAACACAGATTGTCAATTTAAATTCATTTATTATGTAATTAGATGATCTGTGGCACCAGATTCCAGGTGTCATTGATGATATAATCATTGTGTGATATGATTAAATAATCAAATAATGAGTTCATGTAACATCATCCACTTCCCTAAGGTGGCTCCAAACCAGGCTCATGAACGATGCTGTCGTGTTAAATTTAAATATTTTAACTACATAATTGATATTAGGATGGTCTATAATAATTGCCTCCCACATCGCATCACCACAATCCACTGATCATGGATTATTTAATGTCCTATTTTAATAATCAAATAACAACATAATCAGAGGATGAAATGGTCTGCCATACTCCACACAATTGCCTCTCTGTTGACGCCCACATGACTCTGGGAAACTCCCAGGTTCATCAGTTATTTAATCGCAGAGCACAGTAGTAACATGTTTAAATGCTGAACTGTCATTGTGTATGCAGGGTTTTTAGAAGATGTCACATATTTAATGTTGGGCGGCTGCCACAAAAGAGATGGACTGAAATCCAATAATCACAAAGTCTACTCTAACAAATGGATTATCACCTTCCTGAAGGAAGTCATTAATTCACCTTTTGATAAATAATTGTGAGACTTATTTGTCTTTTGTTCCATAGTGTGACTTCTTAGGAGAGAAAGTATTCATAAACAGAAGACTTTGAACTGTTTCTCCACAAACTACTTTCTCTGATGATTAGGTAATCTTGAATTTGGTAACCAGTAAAAGCTGTAGGCATACTTCCAGAGGTGTGCCTATGACTTGTTTAGCCGAAACAAATGCTGTCATGAAAAATTTTAGGAGATAGTAACCTTGGGAGACTGTAATATCCCATGATAACATTTTCTCGAAGCTGCTGTCTGGTTCTTGGCCCATGTTACCAGGATACAGAATGCAAGCAGGGTTGCCCAGCAACATTTATGAACCTACATTCTGTCACATTCTAGTGCCCCTCCCACATGCTTAAAAGTGTATACCCACCGATGAGACAAACTTACAGCCTCACTGAGTTTCTCACAAAAACAAAGCAGGGCTCTTTCTTTTGAGTTCTACATATTTACCAGTCTCTCAAGCTACAAATTGCCTTTAGAGACATAAGCATGAAAATGAAAGCATCATTGTGCCATTCAAGTACAATGATGAGTATTTTAAACCTGTTTCCTGTGCTTCAGTTTTCTAATTTCTAAAACAGAAACAATACAATTAATCGCCTGTACCATAATCCCTTTCCCTTCATTGAAAAGAAAATTAACTCCTCCGCATCCTCTTTCCTTTAGTGGAGCTTGATCCCATGGTTTCTCACAGTTGTTTAGATTTGCATTAGGCTGATGATTAAGGATTTTTAGCAGTGTCTTCTGTTTCTTTCAGTCATTTTGGTTCCTCAATTGACTGTTCTCTATTAAGTCCTGTACCCTGCTTTCTAATATGGTTATTTAGAGTTATTTATTGTTGGTGGTGTGTCATGATAACAGCCCGACAGAGTTCATTAGATGAGATTTCCCTAATCGGGAGATTATTCAGTTATTCCATTTTTAAAATCAGTGGTCATTGTGTGTTCATGGGTCAGTTCTGTTGCAACCTCTCAGAAACTGATGATGCGAAACATTGCAGTTTTTTTTTTTTTAAATCGTGTAATCATTCGATTGTTAAAAATCTACTATTGCGTAATCAGTAATCACTGTATAAGGCGGTGTCTCCCATTCTCAGGCCACTGCTTCTGGTATCGATCTCCTGCTGTGTCAATGCCACAGCAGGCAAATAACGGATGACACCATCATTCCTTACGCAATCAAATAAGTTAATAATTGGATAGTCCTCCATATTTAACTTTCAAAAGATGGAACCAAGCTCCAGTGATTGTCAAGGAAGTAGTACTTAGATAATTAAATAATGCCAAGTGATTAACTCCCATGGAGGTTTGGCCCGACTCCAGTCAAGAAGAACAACACCTTCATCGAATTTAATAATTAATATATAATGAAAAATGATTGAAAAATGACATGGTGGTGCACACTTAATCCCACATGGAGAAGTCAGACTGATCTCTTCCTGGAATAATGATGTTTTCAAAAAATTAAATTGAAAATTAATTAGTGGGCCTATTATATTAACACTGATGAGATGGCACCAAACTCCTAAACTTATCGGTGATGTAAAGATCTATTTACATAGCTAAATGATGAAGTAAGGAGATGATATTACATCATCAACTCCCAAAATCTGATTGCAAACGGGACTTATGGTCCATAACATTAACTGTATTTTTAATACGTAAATTAAATGATGAATTATTACTTAATTTCCTAGTTTAACAGTTAAAGAAGTAAGTGTAGTATTAGATGACGTGGTGGTCTGGTACAATGTTCTCCCCAAAGGAGGCCCAAAACTCCAGTGATCACTGAATACATTATGACAGATTGTCATAATTAAATGAATAAACATCAAACAAGTGGATGGTGTTTTATGCGTGAAGCCTAAATGATTGCTCAATACTGAAGAGACATTGAGTTCTTAAGCATAGATTTGAACAAAAAATAAATGGATAAAGAGTTAGTTTCTCATATTTCACCCCTAGAGAGATAACAAAATGATATCAACATTGATTTAAATAATGCCAAGTGATTAACTCCCATGGAGGTTTGGCCCGACTCCAGTCAAGAAGAACAACATCTTCATCGATTTTAATAATTAATATATAATGAAAAATGATTGAAAAATGACATGGTGGTGCACACTTAAATCCCACATGGAGAAGTCAGACTGATCTCTTCCGGGAATAATGATTTTTTTATAAAATTAAATTGATAATTAATTAGCTGGCGTTTTATACTAACACTGAAGAGATGGCACCAAAGTCCTAAAACTATCGCTGATGTAATGACCTATTTACAGAGCTAAATGATGAAGTAATGAGATGATATTACATCATCTACTCACAAAATCTGACTACAAAAGGGACTTAGGGTCCATAACATTACCTGTATTTCAAATACCTTAATTAAGTGATGAATTATTATTAATTTCCTAGTTTAACCGGTAAATAAGTAAGTGTACTATTAGATGATGCGATGTTCTGCACGATGGACTCCCCTAAGGAGGCTAAAAACTTTAGTGGTCACTAAATACATAATGACAGATTTTCATAATTCAATGAATAAATATTAATCTAGTGGATGCTGTTATATTCACGAAAACTAAAGATTGATCAATACTGAAGAGTCATTGAGTTCTTAATCATAGATTTCAACAATAAAATGAATGAATGAAGAGATAATTTCTCATAATTCACCCCTAGACAGATAACAAAATGAGATCAACATTAATTTAAATAAATAAATAATGAAATCACAAGAGACATTTTAACAGCAACAAGGGGTCTCCAGACTCCACTCTTCCTTGAGTAGAAATAGACAGATTTAAATAATGAAAGCATCAGATTGTTAGATCGTCTGTCACACTTGAGTCACACAAGGTGGCACCACACTTCAGGGTTCACAGATTATATAATGAAACAATTTAATAATTGCATCTTTACATATCTAAGTCGTTGAACTTTTTCGTATCATCGATTCCTGGGCAGATTTGCCTGATATGAAAACGGATGCAGTCATCACAGATTTTTTAATATTCTATCAGATAATCGTCAGATAATCATACTTTCTTGCCTGGTGAATTCTGTAGGCCTGACATCCTCACCGGTGCCTGAATCTCTGTTGTGTTGCAGCAGGACACGAGGTAATTGGCCCATTCCTGGCATACCAGTAATAGCCAAAATGTTGATATCAGCAGAAAAGGTGGCTGCAGAAGGGGCATCAACAGCATAGATGAGAGAGAGATATTCTTCCGTGTTCTGAGTCGTCATCCTTTTGCTGGGTCTCGGTGATGGTGCCGACCTCCTAGTGCCGCTACATCTTCTAGACGTAGACCACAACCGATGTGAAGATGTGGAGGAAGAGCAAGTAGTCAACACCCAGACCACCATGCAGACTTTCGAAAAGTTCTTGTTCTTCTCGGAGGGCACCATGCAATCTTCTGGACTCTATTCTCCAGCATTCCTAGTGGTCTGGAAGACGCATAGACATTCAGAAAATGCTCTGCCCATATCTACATGTTTCCTAATTTGTCGCTGACAGATATCTGCAACCTACTAATAATCGGTGTTGGCATTGTCTGTCGTTTAAGTAATTTAAAGAATTAAATAAGTCAGTGATAGCTAACTGTCCCAATAAAGACGTGATGTAGCATTTAATTGGCTGGGAATATGGCCAGACTCCAGTCATGAATAATGTCATCATCATCCATTGAAAACATGAATCATAAACTGTGATGATATTGCACATTAACGCCACAAGAGGGAGCTTGACGGGTCTCTTCATGGAGTGGACAATTTTTGGTTTACATTATTACACGCAGATTTACATTATCTTGGGGATTAACACAGATTGTCAATTTAAATACATTAATTATGTAATTAGATGATCTGTGGCACCAGATTCCAGTTGTCATGGACGATATAATCATTGTTTTGTATAATTAAATAATCAAATAATGAGTTCATGTAACATCATCCACTTCCTAAGGTGGCTCCAAACCAGGCTCATGAACGATGCTGTCGTGATTAATTTAAATATTTTAACTACATAATTGATATTAAGATGGTCTATAATAATTGCCTCCCACATCGCGCCACCACAATCCACTGATCATGGATTATCTAATGTCCTATTTCAATAATCAAATAACAACATAATGAGAGGATGAAAGGGTCTGCTATGCTCCACACAATTGAGTCTCAGTTGACTCCTACATGATTGTGGGGAACTCCCAGGTTCATCCCTTATTTAATCGCAGAGCAGAGTAGTACCATGTTTAAATGCTGAACTCTCATTGTGGATGCAGGGTTTTTAGAAGATATCACATATTTAATGTTGGACAGCTGCCTCAAAAGAGATGGACTGAAAGCTAATAATCACTAAGTCTACTCTAACAAACGTATTATCACCTTCCTTAAGGAATTCAATAATGTCAAACTCACCTTTCTGATGAATAATCATGAGCCTTATTATCTTTTGTTCCATAGTTTTACTTCTGAGGAGAGAGAGTATTTATAAACAGAAGACTCTGAACTGTTTCTCCACAGACTATGTCCTCTGATGATTAGGTAATCTTGCATTTGGTAACCAGTAAAACCTGTAGGCACACTTCCACAAGTGTGGCTATGACTTGGTTAGACGAATCAAATGCTGTCATAAAAAGTTTTAGGAGATAGTTATCTTGGCAGACTGTAATGTCCCATGATAACACTTTCTCGAAGCAGCTCTCTCTTCCTTGGCCTATGATACCAGGATACAGAATGCAAGGAGGGTTGCCAGGCAACATTTATGAACCAACATTCTGTCACATTCTAGTACCCCTCCCACAGGCTTAAAGGAGTATACCCACCGATGAAGTAACCCTACAGCCTCATGAGTTTCTCACAAAAACAAATCAGGGCTCTTTCTTTTTAGTTCTACATATTTACCCGTCTCTCAAGCTACAACATGCCTATAGTGACATAAATATGAAAACGAAAGCATCATTGTGCCATTCAAGTACAATGATGAGTATTTTAAACCTGTTTTCTATGCTTCAATTTGCTAATTTCTAGAATGGAAACAATACAGTTAACCGCCTCTACCATAGTCCTTTTCTCTTTATTGAAAATAAAATAAACTCCTCTTAATGCTCTTACCATTAGAGGAGCATGATCCCATGGTTTCTCAGAGTTGTGTAGATTTTCATTAGGCTGATGATTAAGGATTTTGAGCAGTGTCTTATGTCTTTCAGTCATTTGGATTTCTCAATAGACTGTTCTCTATTAATTCCTGTACCCCGCTTTCTAAGATGGTTATTTAGAGTTATTTATTGTTGTTGGGTGTGTCATGTTTTCGGCCGGACAGAGGTCATTCGATGATATTCCCTGATCAGGAGATCATACAGTTATTCCGTTTTTAAAATCGGTGGTCACTGTTTCCTTCATGGGTCAGTTCTATTGCAACCTCTCAGAAACTGATGATGCGAAACAGTCAGTTATTTAAAATCGTGTAATCATTCGATTGTTAAAAATGTACTACTGCGTAATCAGTAATCACTGTATGAGGCAGTGTCCCCCATTCTCTGGGCACTGCTTCTGGTACCGATCTCCTCCTGTGTCAATCCCACTGCAGCCACATGACGGATGATACCATCATTACTTACGCAATCAAGTAAGTTCATAATTGAATAGTCCTCCATACTCAACATTCATAAGATGGAACCAAACCCCAGTGATTGTCAAAGAAGGAGTACTTAGATGATTAAATGCTGCCACTTGATTAACTCCCATGGAGGAATGGCCCTTCTTCAGTCAAGAAGAACAACATCTTCATCGTTTGAAATAATTAATATGTAATGAAAAATAATTGAATAATGTCTTAGTGGTGCATACTTCAATCACACATGGAGTAGTCAGACTGACCTCTTCCTGGAATAATGATTTATTTATAAAATTAAATTGATAATTAATTAGCTGGCGTTTTATATTAACAATGACGAGATGGCACCAAAGTCCTAAAACTATCGCTGATGTAATGACCTACTTACAGAGCTAAATGATGAAGTAATGAGATGATGCTACATTGTCTACTCACAAAATCTGACTCCAAAAAGGACTTAGGGTCCATAACATTACCCGTATTTCAAATACGTTAATTAAATGATGAATTATTATTTAATTTCCCAGTTTAACAGGTAAATAAGTAAGTGTACTATTAGATGATGCTATCTATGTTCTGGCACGATGGACTCCCCTAAGGAGGCTAAAATCTTCACTGGTAACTGAATACATAATGACAGATTTTCATAATTCAATGAATAAACATTAAACTCGTGGATGGTGTTTTATGTGCGAAACCTAAAGATTGATCAATACTGAAGAGTCATTGAGTTCTTAATCATATGTTTGAACAATAAAATGAATGATTGAAAAGATAATTTCTCATAATTCACCCCTAGAGAGATAACAAAATGATATCAACATTGATTTAAATAAATAAATAATGAAACCACAAGAGACATTTTAACACCAACAAGGAGGCTCCAGACTCCACTCTTCCTGGAGTAGAAAAAGGCAGATTTAAATAATGAAAACATAAGATTGTTAGATCTTCTGTCACACTTGAGTCACACAAGGTGGCACCACACTTCAGGGTTCACAGATTATATAATGAAACAATTTAATGATTACATCTTTATATATCTAAGTCGTTGAACTTTTTCGTATCATCAATACCTGGGTAGACTTGCCAGATATGAAAACGGATGCTGTCATCACGGATTTTTAATATTCCATCAGTTAATCGTCAGATAATCATACTTTCTTGCCTGGTGAATTCTGTTGGCCTGACATCCTCACCGGTGCCTGAATCTCTGTTGTGTTGCGGCAGTACCTGAGGTAAATGGCCCATTCCTGGCATACCAGTAGTAGCCAAAATGTTGATATCAGCTGAAAAGGAGGCTGCAGCAGGGGCATGAACAGCATAGCTGAGAGAGAGAGATGTTCTTCCGTGTTCTGAGTCGTCATCATTTTGCCAGGTCTCGGTGGTGGCGTCGACCTCCTAGTGCCACTACATCTTCTAGACGTTGACCACAACCGATGTGAAGATGTGGAGGAAGAGCAAGTAGTCAACACTGAGACCACCATGCAGACCTTGGTAAAGTTCTTTTACTTCTCGGAGGGCACCATGCAATCTTCTGGACTCTATTCTACAGCATTCCTAGTGGTCTAGAAGGCGCATAGACATTCAGAACATGCTCCGCCCATGTCTACAAGTTTCCTAATTTGTCGCTGACAGATATCTGCAACCTAAAAATAATCGGTGATGGCATTGTCTGTCTTTTAAGTAATTTAAAGAATTAAATAAGTCAGTGATAGCTAACTGTCCCAATAAAGACGTGATGTAGCATTTAACTTGCAGGGAGGTATGGCCAGACTCCAGTATGAAAAATGTCATCATCTTCCTTTGAAACCATGAATCATAAACTGTGATGATATTGCACATTAACGCCACAAGAGGGAGCTTTACGGGTCTCTTCATGGAATGGACAATTTTTGGTTTACATAATTACACTCATATTTACATTATCTTGGGGATTAACACAGATTGTCAATTTAAATTCATTAATTATGTAATTAGATGATCTGCGGCACCAGATTGCATGTGTCATGGATGATATAATCATTGTTTTATATAGTTAAATAATCAAACAATGAGTTCATATAACATCATCCACTTCCCTAAGGTGGCTCCAAACCAGGCTCATGAACAATGCTGTCGTGATTAATTTAAATATTTTAACTTTATAATTGATATTAAGATGGTCTATGATACTTGCCTCCCACATCGCGTAACCACAATCCACTGATCATGGATTATCTAATATCCTATTTTAATAATCAAATAATGACATAATCAGAGGATGAAATTGTCGGCCATTCTCCACACAATTTTCTCTCAGTTGCCTCCCACATGATTGTGGGAAACTCCCAGGTTCATCCCTTATTTAATCGCAGAGCACAGTAGTAACATGTTTAAATTCTGAACTGTCATTGTGTATGCAGGGTTTTTAGAAGATATCACATATTTAATGTTGGATGTCTGCCTCAAAAGAGATGGACTGAAATCTAATAATCGCTAAGTCTAATCTAACAAACGGATTAACACCTTCCTGAAGGAAGTCAACAATGTCAAACTCACCTTTTTGATGAATAATCGTAGTCTTATTATCTTTTGCTCCATAGTTTTACTTTTGAGGAGAGAGAGTATTCATAAACAGCAGACTCTGAACTGTTTCCCCACAGACTATGTTCTCTGATGATTAGGTAATCTTGAATTTGGTAACCAGGAAAAGCTGTAAGCACACTTCCAGAGGTGTGGCTCTGACTTGGTTAGGCGAATCAAATGCTGTCATGAAAAGTTTTAGGAGATAGTTATCTTGGCAGACTGTAATGTCCAATGATAACACTTTCTCGAAACTGCTCTCTTGCCCTTGGCCCATAATACCAGGATACAGAATGCAACAGAGTTGCCAGGCAACATTTATGAACCAACATTCTGTCACATTCTAGTACCCCTCCCACATGCTTAAAGGAGTATACCCACCGATGAGCTAACCATAGAGCCTCACTGAGTTTCTCAGAAAAACAAAGCAGGGCTCTTTCTTTTGAGTTCTACATATTTACCAGTCTCTCAAGCTACAACTTGCCTATAGTGACATAAACAAGAAAACGAAAGCATCTTTGTGCCATTCAAGTACAATGATGAGTATTTTAAACCTGTTTTCTATGCTTCAGTTTTCTAAATTCTAGAACGGAAACAATACAATTAATCGCCTATACCATAATCCCTTTCCCTTCATTGAAAATAAAATTAACTCCTCTGCATACTCTTTCCTTTAGAGGAGCTTGATCCCATGTTTTCTCAGAGTTCTTTAGATTTGCATTAGGCTGATGATTAAGGATTTTGAGCAGTGTCTTCTGTTTCTTTCAGTCATTTTGGATTCCTCAATTGACTGTTCTCTATTAAGTCCTGTTCCCTGCTTTCTAATATGGTTATTTAGAGTTATTTATTGCTGGTGGTGTGTCATGATAACAGCCCAACAGAGTTCATTAGATGAGACTCCCTGATCAGGAGATGATTCAGTTATTCCATTTTTAAAATCGGTGGTCACTGTGTCCTTCATTGGTCAGTTCTGTTGCAACCTCTCAGAAACTGATGATGTGAAACAGTACAGTGATTTTTTTTTTTTTAATCATGTAATCATTCGATTGTTAAAAATCTACTATTGCGTAATCAGTAATCACTGTATAAGGCAGTGTCCCCCATTCTCTGGCCACTGATTCTGGTACCGATCTCCTGCTGTGTCAATGCCACAGCAGACAAATGACGGATGACACCATCATTCCTTACGCAAACAAATAAGTTAATAATTGGATAGTCCTCCATATTTAACTTTGAAAAGATGGAACCAAACTCCAGTGATTGTCAAGGAAGTAGTACTTAGATAATTAAATAATGCCACGTGATTAACTCCCATGGAGGTTTGGCCCAACTCAAGTCAAGAACAACATCTTCATCGATTTTAATAATTATTGTATAATGAAAAATGATTGAAAAATGACATGGTGGTGCATACTTAAATCCCACATGGAGTAGTCACACTGATCTCTTCCTGGAATAATGAGGAATTTACAAAATTAAATTGATCATTAATTAGAGGGCCTTTTATATTAACAATGATGAGATGGCACCAAAGTCCTAAACCTATCGCTGATGTAAAGATCTATTTACATAGCTAAATGGTGATGTAATGAGATGATATTACATCAACTACCAAAATCTGACTCCAATCGGGACTTATAGTCCATATCATTAACTGTATTTTAAATACGTCAATTAAATGAAGAATTATTACTTAACTCTCTAGTTTAACTGTTAAAGAAGTAAGTGTAGTATTAGATGACATGATGGTCTGGTACAACGGTCTCACCTAAGGAGGCTCAAATCTCCAGTGATCACTGAATACATAATGACAGATTTTCAGAATTAAATGAATAAACAGTAACAAGTGGATGGTGTTTCATGAGTGAAGCCTAAATGACTGCTCAATACTGAAGAGACTTTGAGTTCTTAATTATAGATTTGAACAAAAAATGAATAAAGAGGTAGATTCTCATAATTCACACCTAGATGACAAAATGATATCAATATAGATTTAAATAAAGAAAAGAAGTAAGAAAGAATGAAAGGAAGAAATGAAGAAAGAAAGAAAGAATTCAAAAGATACAATTTAACACCAACACTTTGGATCCCAGACTCCACTCTTCCTGGAGTAGAAACAGTCAGATTTGTATAATGAAATAATCAGATAGTTAGATCGTGTGTCACACTTGAATGTGAAACAAGGTGGCGCCAAACTTCAGGGATCTCAGATTATATAATGAAAGAATTTAATAATTACATCTTTAAATAAGTAAACCATTGACCTTTTTTTGTATCATCAATTCCTGGGCAGACTTGCCAGGTATGAAACTGTATGCGGTCATCACGCATATTTAAAATGCCATCAGATAATCGTCAGATAATCATACTGTCTTGCATGATGAATTCTAATGCCCTGACATCATTAAAAGCGCCTGAATATCTGTTGTGGTGTGGCAGGACGTGAGATAATGGACCCAATCCTGGCGTAGCAGTAGTAGCCACAATGTTGATAACAGCTGAAAAGATGGCCACAGCAGTGGCATCACCAGCATAGCTGAGAGAGAGATGTTCTTTCTTGTTGTGAATCGTCATCCTTTTGCCAGGTCTCGGTGATGGTGCCCACCTCCTAGTTCCACTCCTTCTTCTCATGGTAGATCACAACCTATGTGAAGATGTGGAGGAAGAACAGGTAGTCAACAGCCAGACCACCGTGCCGGCCTTGGTGAAGTCCTTGTACTTCTCAGAGGGCACCGTGCAACCTTCAGGACTCAATGACCCAGCATCCCTCGTACTCTGGAAGATGCATAGATCATTCAGAAAATGCTCTGCCCATGTCTACAACTTTCCTAACCTTGTCCCTGACAGATTTTGGCACCCTAAACGTAATCGGTGATGGCACTGTCTGTCGTTTACATAATTTAAAGAATTAAATAAGTCACTAATAGCTAACTGTCACAATAAATAGGGGATGTAGCATTCTACTGGCAGGAAAGCATGGCCAGACTCCAGTCATGAAGGATGGCATCATCATCAATAGAGTCAATGAATCATACAATGTGAAGATATTGCACATTATCTAAACAAGAGGGAGCTTTACAGGTCTCTTCATGGAATTGTGGATTGTTGTTTACATAACTATACAAATATTTACATTATTGGGGTTAACACAGATTGTCATTTTAAATTCATTAATTATGTAATTAGATGATCTGTGGCACCAGATTCCAGGTGTCATGGACGATATAATCATTGTTTTATATAATTAAATAATCAAATAATGAGTTCATGTAACATCATCCACTTCCCTAAGGTGGCTGCAAACCAGGCTAATGAACGATGCCCGTCATGATAAATTTAAATATTTTAACTACATAATTGATATTAAGATGGTCTATAATAATCGCCTCCCACATCGCGACACCACAATCCACTGATCATGGATTATCTAATGTCCTATTTTAATAATCAAATAACAACATAATCAGAGGATGAAATGGTCTGCCATACTCCACACAATTGATTCTCTGTTGACTCCCATGTGATTGTGGGAAACTCCCAGGTTCATCAGTTATTTAATCGCAGAGCAGAATAGTAACATGTTGAAATGCTGAACTGTCATTGTGGATGCAGGGTTTTTAGAAGATATCACATAATTAATGTTGGGCGGCTCCCTCAAAAGAGATGGATTGAAATCCAATAATCACAAAGTCTACTCTAACAAATGGATTATCACCTTCCTGAAGGAAGTCATCAAAGGCAAACTCCCCTTTTGATGAATAATTGTGAGTCTTATTTGTCTTTTGTTCCGTAGTGTGACTTCTTAGGAGAGAGAGAGTTCATAAACAGAAGACTTTGAACTGTTTCTCCACAGACTATGTTCTCTCATGATTAGGTAATCTTGAATTTGGTAACCAGTAAAACCTGTAGGCACACCTCCAGAGGTGTGTCTATGACTTGTTTAGGCAAATCAAATGTTGTCATGAAAAGTTTTAGGAGATAGTTACTTTGGGAGACTGTAATGTCCCATGATAACACTTTCTCGAAGCTGCTCTCTGGTCCTTGGCCCATGATACCAGAATACAGAATGCAACAGGGTTGCCAGGCAACATTTTAGAACCAACATTCTGTCACATTCTAGCGCCCCTCCCACATGCTTAAAGGAGTATACACACTGATGAGCTAACCTTACAGCCTCACTGAGTTTCTCACAAACACAAAGCAGGGCTCTTTCTTTTGAGTTCTACATATTTACCAGTCTCTCAAGCTACAACGTACCTATAGTGACATAAGCATGAAAACGAAAGCATCATTGTGCCATTCAAGTACAATGATGAGTATTTTAAACCTGTTTTCTATGCTTCAGTTTTCTAATTTCTAGAACGGAAACAATACAATTAATCACCTCTACCATAATCCCTTTCCCTTCATTGAAAATAAAATTAACTCCTCTGCATCCTCTTTCCTTTAGAGGAGCTGGATCCCATGTTTTCTCAGAGTTGTTTAGATTTGCATTAGGCTGATGATTAAGGATTTTGAGCATTGTCTTCTGTTTCTTTCAGTAATTTTGGATTCCTCAATTGACTGTTCTCTGTTAAGTTCTGTTCCCCACTTTCTAATATGGTTATTTAGGGTTATTTATTGTTGGTGGTATGTCATGATAACAGCCCGACAGAGTTCATTAGATGAGATTCCCTGATCAGGTGATTATTCAGTTATTCCATTTTTAAAATACGTGGTCACTCTGTCCTTCATGGGTCAGTTCTGTTGCTACCTCTCAGAAACTGATGATGCGAAACAGTACATTTTTTTTTTAAATCTTGTAATCATTCAATTGTTAAAAATCTGCTATTGTGTAATCAGTAATCACTGTATAAGGCAGTGTCTCCCATTCTCTGGCCACTGCTTCTGGTACGGATCTCCTGCTGTGTCAATGCCCCAGCAGCCAAATGACGGATGACACCATCATTACTTATGCAATCAAATAAGTTAATAATTGGATAGTCCCCCATATTTAAATTTCAAAAGATGGAAACAAACTCCAGTGATTGTCAAGGAAGTAGTACTTAGATAATTAAATAATGCCACATGATTAACTCCAATGGAGGAATGGCCCGACTCTAGTCAAGAAGAACAACATCTTCATTGATTTTAATAATTAATATATGATGAAAAGTGATTGAAAAGTGACATGGTGGTGCATACTTAAATCCCACATGCAGTAGTCAGACTGATCTCTTACAGGATTAATGATGTTTTTAAAAAATTGAATAGAAAATTAATTATTGGGCCTTTTATATTAACACTGATGAGATAGCACCAAAGTCCTAAACCTATCGCTGATGTAAAGACCTCTATTTACATAGCTAAATGATGAAGTAATGAGATGATATTACATCATCAACTCCCAAAATCTGACTCCAAACTGGACTTATGGTCCATAACGTTACCTGTATTTCAAATACGTAAATTAAATGATGAATTATTTCTTAATTTCCTAGTTTAACAGTTAAAGAAGTAAGTGTAGTATTAGATGACGTGATGGTCTGGTACAACGGTCTCCCCAAAGGAGGCTCAAAACTCCAGTGATCACTGAATACATTATGACAGATTGTCATAATTAAATGAATAAACATCAAACAAGTGGATGGTGTTTTATGCGTGAAGCCTAAATGATTGCTCAATACTGAAGAGATATTGAGTTCTTAATCATAGATTTGAACAAAAAATGAATGAGTAAAGAGAAAGTTTCTCCTAATTCACCCCTAGAGCGATAACAAAATGATATCAACATTGATTTAAATAAAGAAAGGAAGAAAGAAAGAATGAAATAAATAAAGAAGGAAAGAATTCACAAGATACAATTTAACACCAACAAGGTGGATCCAGACTCCACTCTCCCTGGAGTAGAAAAAGACAGATTTGAATAATGAAATAATCAGATATTTAGATGGTCTCTCACACTTGAGTCACAGAAAGGTGGCGCCAAACTTCAGGAATCACAGATTATATAATGAAAGAATTTAATAATTACATCTTTAAATATGTAAGCCGTTGACATTTTTTTGTATCATCAATTCCTGGGCAGACTTGCCAGGTATGAAACTGTGTGCTGTCATCACGCATTTGTAACATGCCATCAGTTATTCATCAGATAACCATACTGTCTTGCCTGATGAATTCTGTTGGCCTGACCTCATCACAAGCGCCTGAATGTCTGTTGTGTTGCGGCAGGACGTGAGATAATGGACCCAATCCTGGCGTAGCAGTAGTAGCCACAATGTTGATAACAGCTGAAAAGATGGCTGCAGCTGGGTCATCACCAGCATGTCTAAGCGATAGATGTTCTTCCGTGTTCTGACTCGTCATCCTTTTGCCAGGTCTCGTTGATAGTGCCGACCTCCTAGTGCCACTCCTTCTTCTCATGGTGGATCACAACCGATGTGAAGATGTGGAGGATGAACAGGTAATCAACAGCCAGACCACCGTGCCGGCCTGGGTGAATTCCTTGTACTTCTCAGAGGGCACAGTGCAACATTCAGGACTCAATCCCCCAGCATCCCTCGTACTCTGGAAGATGCATAGATCATTCAGAAAATGCTCTGCCCATGTCTACAACTTTCCTAACCTTGTCCCTGACAGATTTTTGCACCCTACACTTAATCGGTGATTGCACAGTCTGTCATTTACATAATTTAAAAAATTAAAAAAGTCACTAATAGCTAACTGTCACAATAAATAGGGGATGTAGCATTCTACTGGCAGGAAGCATGGCCAGACTCCAGTCATGAAGGGTGTCATCATCATCAATTGAGTCAATGAATCATACAATGTGAAGATATTGCACATTATCTCCACAAGAGGGAGCTTTACAGGTCTCTTCATGGAATGGAGGATTGTTGTTTACATAACTATACAAATATTTACATTATCTTGGGGATTAACACAGATTGTCAATTTAAATTCATTAATTATGTAATTAGATGATCAGTGGCACCAGATTCCAGGTGTCATGGACGATATAATCATTGTTTTATATAATTAAATAATCAAATAATGAGTTCATGTAACATCATCCACTTCCCTATGGTGGCTCCAAACCAGGCTCATGAATGATGCTGTCATGATTAATTTGAATATTTTAACCATAATTGAT